>NC_056725.1:1159885060-1160187560 GCF_019279795.1 Protopterus annectens | reverse complement strand
TGAGTCAGTCCAAGAAAAACAGCGGCAAAGTATAGCTGCACAGTGAAACAGCTTGCCTAAAAATACAGAATCTCTCAACATTTAAATGTAATTTAAACCACACTCCTCCTATATACTGAACTCTTGAAAATGCTCCAAAAAACAACATCTGCATAGCTCTAAACAACACTACTGTAGATCTGAGCTGTAGTAACATACTGTTATTGTCACAGAGTGGCTTTGAGGCATTCATATTTAATACATACACAGATCAACAGAGGCAGACTAAAACAACATACTGCATTAATGTTCAACTAACAAGGACACACAACAAACATGCATTAGTACTCAGTGTTCATGTTCCTCAAGTTATAGTAGAAAGGTTGAAGCAAAGCTGTGTGGTTTACATATCAAAACAAAGACAACATCTTGTTACAAAGCCTGCTCTGGAAGTTGTCCTTCTCTGTGCATTAGGCATGTAATCTAAAGCAGAAGGGTTTTGTTTTCATCTATTCTGCTGTGATTACTACTGCAGCTTGGAAATGTAACTGGCAAATTAACTTTTAAGAGACTTTTTGTTCAGTGCCATACATTGTTTACATAATACAGATTAAATAAAATGAAAAAAGTTTCTCTTCATCCTTTAAACAAGACGACTCATGGTATTTTTTCTGAGTGACCTGTTTTTTATAAAGATATGTGCCATGTTTGTAAACATTTCATATTTTTAGTTAACTGTATTTACCAGAGAATAGATTAATAATTTATTTAAATACTACTACTGTATTTGCAAAGGATCCATTACCACAGCAAAAAATAAATAAATAAATAAAAATAAACAACTAAGCAAGGCAAAGCTGTAGCCTGCATATTGTATGGATGAAGAGAAGCAGATCTGGATGTCCAGGTTCTCATAGTCATCACGCAATCCTTCCTCCACTTACATTAAGGTGTGTGATACAGGCTGATGCGTGCACAGCTCTCCTGCTTTCTCTGGGTGTCCATGACAGACATCTTAATATTAACAGGTCAAAATTGGAAATATCAACATGTGAAGACCAAAATACTATAATTCAAAACTTCAAAAAATACAGATTCTATAGGACTTATATCATGTGATGGACTACCTTATGGAATGGTTGTGCAATATGAATAACAGAAAACTGTACAGTTCTATATTGAGATTTTACAAGGTAGAACTTTCTTCCCTACCTGTGGTGCTGTGGCCCACCTACTTTGCAAATTCTAACTCCAAGGACCATGGCAAAAATAAAAGCATTTCAACTTCCCTGAGGCTTTACAACCAGTGCCTTAGAAGATATAAGAAGACAGGTGGGGGAATGCAGTCCTCCAAGGCAAAGTACAATGATGGGGTAGCTTGTCCCTACAAAACATTACTGAAATATTATGATTCTTTTTAGTTGTAGTGTGTACAGGTTTTGCACACTATACTGCAGCTGCATATTTTAAGATACTGTTTCTGATTGTCTAAGAGCAGGCAGGCTTGCAAATATGTTTTGATGTAGTGATATTAACTCCCTAGAACCGAAGCATTGGAAAACTGATGCACGCCGTCTTAATTCACAATCAGTATATTCATTTTATGACACTGAAGGGACTTTTTGAGCTTATAATCTGCTATTAATATTGAATTATATTTGTTTGGTTTGCATTAAGTATTCCTTTTCTTATCTTACAAGCCACCATTTGCTAAAAACTTGACTTAAATGGTATTAAAATCTGGTAGCTGCCAGTTTTAGTTTTCTGTGAATTACTAAAGACTCTTTTAGTAATATATATATAACATCATGCAAGAAGTTAGCAAATGCTTCACTGTTTTATGTATTCAGGATTTCAATAATTTTGTTTTCTTGTTTCTGGCAGATGGGTTTGACCTTTTATGGTTTGAGCTTATGTCATGGACACAGTCATAGGTTACATTTTTAGTCATAGCAATGAAACAGCTGTTTCTGCTTTCTGTCATTTATAGAGATGTCAACAACATGTGAACTACTGCAGCTCTGTGTTCTGGATAGTTATCAGGTATTTGAAACCACTGTGCTTGACAAGAGCTTCCCTTCTGGGACACCAACATTTGGGAAATTTGCCCTTCAGCAGCATTGTTACTTCACTTATAAAGTCATTATTTTTCTGTGTTTTTTTTTTTTTTTTTTGTATCAGGGTAAGAATTTCATAAGAGTCAGTTTTAGGTCCTCTTTTTCTACTTGTTATGAATTCTGTCTGTGTTGTTTCTTTTAAAATTAATTTGCTGATTTATGCAGATGATTTGATATCGGACTCTAAAGGTGTTTATTCTGATGCCTACATTTCAGCTTCCATAGTGTAAATGACTAGATACATTTCGATGGGCTAACTTGACCATGCAAAGCCTAAGAATATGTTCTTTTTTTTTTCTTTTCATCAATAACTGTCAGTTTATCTGCTTTCTGATATAAGGTTAATCAGCTTTATCTCCCAGTTTCTGACATACCATTTTAATTTTATTTTAATTTATATGTGTTAATAATAAATATAGTAATGTGTTTATAGTTGTTAATTGAGTAGATGCAAATGGTCCATGGCCCTTTGCAGCTGCACCCCATCCCACTGGCAAAGCAGATTTAAAGCATTTACTTAAATTATGTGCCCAAGGAAAAACAAAAAGAGTGAGAAGTAAAACATAAATAAGTTTGCATTTCATTCAAGTTAGATGTTATATGTTTATAGTTTATAGGGAGCGTGTTTTCAAAGGGAACAATAATTAAGGACTACATCGTGACTACACTGAAGTAAATGACGTTTAATTCTGGAAACCTATTGAAAAGGGTTTGTTTGAAAGAGTGATTCATTTTGGTGTGCAGCTTCTATATACGTATTAATTTTGTGATGGCAATAACACACTAAGATGGGATAGTTCTTTTATTTGGTGTTTGGTGTTTCCCAATGTTGTGTGACCATGAAGTTATAAGTAAGGGGTAGGGAGGTGCCCCCTGCAAAAATGTTTTTATGTGTATTTTTCCCTTAAACTCAATGAAACTGCATTTTCCGGGCACTATTCATAGTCAGTACAGTAAATGTGTTAAGGAATTCTGGGGTGAGCGCAGACAGGCACAGCTAAGCCACGAATGATAGAGGCCAGTTACACCAATTCACTGTGCCCCCAAATGTAGGTATGCAAATAAACAGACAATGACATGGTAATGAGAACTGATGTAAATGTTTTTATGTCAATTAAGGCTATTTTATGCCAATTGCAATTCATAGTTAGTTTTTCCTGCTTTCCCACGCTTGTCACAGATGCGGTATGAAGTCATAAGACTTGCCAAATGCATCAGAATTGCAACTGGTAGTATGCTGTCTCTTGCAGCATGCTTTGCTATTTCTAGGTCAGAGTTGCTTATCTTGGCTGGGCCAAAACTGGGTGCATCCAGTAGCACTCACCCACCAATAAGGTAGTAACATAGTCAAAGGATTACTCATTATAACTTTGATAATCAGGAAAGTCTTGATAGGGTTAGAGTGAACTGTGACATTATAAGGGTCATAGTGACCCATAGGGCCAGTGGAAGAATGAGTGGACTTCCTATTCCTGTGGACACCAAAGTATGTATAGCCCTCACTATACTTACTTCGAGAATCTTCCAGAGACAGACTGGGGACACCTTGGGAATCTCACAGGTTCTGCTTTGAGAATACTAAAGGAGTTCCTGGATGAACTCCTGGCACATGTGGAAAAGTACATTTATTTCCTTGTGTCACCTCAGGACCAAGCTCAAACTATGTGTGTCTTTTATGAGATAGCACATTTCCCTGAAGTACTTAATTTGATAGATTGCACCCATGTCACAATTAGGGCCTTTCCTAGTCCACAGGGTGAGCAATACTGCAATAGGAAGGGCTTCCATTCCATCCATTGCAAGGTAGTGTGTGATACATGGGGGTTTATCACCAATATCTCTGCCCACCATCATGGCAGTAAAAATGATTTTCACATAATTGCCACACTAGCTCACTTTACCACCTTTTCCTGCATGGTAGGAGGTTCTGTGGTCATCATGTTGGTAAGTGGAACTTTTTTTTAAGTACATAGTTAGTAATGTTAAATATAATTGCTGTATATTAATCTTGTATTTTCTTATTTTGTCTTCACTCACCTTTCTCTCTGTCTTTATTTATTTATTTGTTTTTTTTTTTTTTTTTGTAAGTGGAATCCAGATATCCACTGGAGCCATGGCTCTTGACTCCGGTGAGAAATCCATCTGGACATGTGAAGGAGAAATACAACACATCCCTGTCCCAAACTATATTGGGATTGAGAAGGTCTGTGGCCTCCTGAAAAGTCATTTCAGTTGCCTGGATGAGCCTGGGAGTGCTCTTCATTATGACACAGCTACTGTCTCTAGGATGTTCACTGCTTATTGCTTTCTGCATAATCTCATTCTGCAATGGTCTGGTGGTGACGTAACTGATGCTGTCACAGCAGCTCCCAGTTGTTGTCCTACTATGTCTAAAGATTACCAGCCAGCAGCAGTATTAAGGGACCCCATGCAGCAGACTTGTGCAGCGGCACTCAGCTGCACAGGTTAAGAGATGGCTTCTAGTACAGAACTATGAACATGGGCATTCAGGTTAGTTTCCTTGTTTGTTTTTTTTTTTTTCCAAAAAAAATTACACGTACAGTATAATTGATGCATGCATTAATACCTATGGTTTGTGCTGTGTGGTGCATGGTCTACAGTCACTAATCATCTGGCATTCTATAGGTTCATAGGTTCATACTAGGCTATCTGCCCTAGGGCATTTATAAGCCTAGCCAGAATGTGTTTGGCTTTCGCCACCCATTTTAAATTTATTTTGCTATGCCCTTTTTCAAGGTTAGTATACTGTGCCTCTGTCTAACAGTGACACAGAAGTGATACCCGGGGTAAACCTACAATCTCCCATCCACTCATCAAGATTCCTCTTGAAGAGAGTCAATGAGGGACTCTTCCTAACCTGGACTGGGATTTTATTCCAGAGTGAAGGGAGCCTCTGGGTTATGAATCTGTCCCTCCAGCATGTCCTATTTATTTCAGTGCTGAGGTTCAAGTCTCTCGAGCGCGTAGCTCGATGGGATTGGATTTTCTGAGGTGCAGCATGTCCATTAATTCCGGGTTGGACATGGCTTTATACGTCAGGCACAGATCACCTCTGAACAGGCGGTATGGCACTGAGTAGAGCTGGAGTTTCTTTAACTGGGCAGCATATGGCATCTGTTTGAGCCCTTTGATCCTCTTGGTGAGGTACTTTTGGGGTCTTTCCAGTTTCTGCAGGTGTCTGGTAAAGTACATCACAAAAGGGGCATTGTACTCAATTATGGGCCTGATGAGGGATGAGTAAAGAGGCACGATGACCTCCCCTGATCTAGATGTGAATACCTTCATGATTAGGTGGGCTATATAAAATGTTTTTCTAACCACTTTGGCCACGTGGTTGTCAAAGGAGAGATTGCTATCAACTTGGGTCCCCAGATCCCTAATTACTTCTTCTGTACTTAATGGATTACCACCTATGTGGTAATTTGTGGGCACTTTGTTTTTGGCCAAGGGGATGACTATATACTTTTTGGCATTTAGCTTGAGGTCATGGCTCTGGCACCAGTTGTCTGTTTCTATGAGGCCCTTTTGGAGGATGCTTGTGTCAGCTGGAGAGTCGATTATGGCGCCCAGTTTGCAGTCATCTGCGAACTTGGTCAGCCACAGTCCTTCCGTGTTGGCCTGTACCTCCGAGAAATATATACCGAACAAGAGAGGTCCCAGGACTGAGCCTTGTGGGACACCAATTGTAACTGGTTTGGAGTCTGACATGGCTCCAGCAATTCTAACCATGTGGGTTCTGTCCTTGAGCCAGTTTGCAATCCATCTAGTGACATAGGGGTTTATATTTAAGCTGGTGAGCTTATCTATAATACCCGAGTGGGTATTGTATCGAAGGCTTTTGCGAGGTCCAGGTAGGCTGTGTGGACCACCTTCCCCTCGTCAATGGCCTTGGTGACTGTTTCAAAGAAATCAACCAGGTTTAAGAGGCAGGATCTGCCCTTAACAAAGCCAAACTGGGTAGGATCCAGTGTCTGTAGGTCCCCAATATCTTTATTTATGAGGTCCATGATGATCCTTTCCATAGCTTTGCAGACAAAGCTAGTCAGGCTTATGGGGTGATAGTTTCCAGGATCCATTGAGGCACCACCTTTATGGAGAGGGACCACTGTTGCTGTACGCCACTCTTTGGGCACATATCCTGTAGTAAGGCTGAGATTGAGCAGTAGTTTTATGTTTGGGTTTAGCTCTTCTTGGAGTTCATGTAGGACGCAGCCCGGGACACCGTCTGGTCCCATTGATGCTGTGTTTTTTGCTTTGGAGAGGGCGGCTCTTACCTGAGCATCTGATCCTAAAATATTTTTTTAGTATTAGATGTTTGTCTGAGTGCTCACTGATTCCTGTCCAGTGATGCTGAAAGGCAGCAAGCCAATAAGTCAATATTTGCATGTGCTATATTTAATAACTATTTTTTTATTATTTATTTAGTAGTCAATAGAAACAGGTAGTATCAGCAGTGAGAAATGTAACTTTCATTTTCAATTTATGTGTAAAGAATTATGTTACACTACACATCGCATGTCTTGCTTATTGTCATGTAAAATATTAATGAGGTCAGAATCTCTCTTCATTTGTCCAGTGATGTGGTATGTATGTACTTAACATATGTACATAGACTTCCCTCCTCCCCACAACATAATTGCGTTTAAAGAAAGATGTACAAGATTGCAACTTCAGGATATGGTGAAATTAATAGCTGGAAAAGGAATAACTTCACATACATATCCACCCCCAAACCAACCAATCCTTAAGTTTCATTGCACAAACATACTTAGAAGGAAATGTTAATTCACAGTAACTCCAGATCAAAGGAGTCCTACACATCTGTTTTGATAGGCCTGGTGATGTGCAGCAGATGTGGAGGATGGCCTACAATGGGATGTGTTAGGTGAGTTAGTCCATAGGTGTGATCAAGAGGAGAAAGGCTATCCTCATCTCAGTGACCTGGCACTGCTACAGGACCATGACGATGACATGGAATGTGGGGTTCGCCTAAGTCTAGACGACCTTTGATATGGCCTATGAGAACTCTGTTGTGATTGCTCACTGTGAGTGCTGACATTATTGTCTTGAGAGCCAGAGTTAGTATCATGTGATCTTCCCCCATGTGTCCAGACTGTATCACATCCCCTTCCTGTGGTTACACTGAGTCTGGCTTGAATCTGGTATGTCCAAACCAGTGTATAAATGTGTGCCACCATGCTATGTATCAGTGACACCATGGCATTATCCCTGCTCTCTGCCTATTCAAAGTATTGTTTGAAATCTTCATGCATGCCCTGTAGGTCTCTAACCATTTCTTGCTGACTCTCTGTTGCACTGCTTTGAGCCCAATTATGTCACAGCACATTTCCTGTTGTGCTGCCAATGCTTTACATGTTTCCTGAGGTAGTTCAACTCTTGGTAATGTTGTCACTGTTGGCACAGTAGCATCAGAATGCCTGCCTTCATCATGAAATTCTTCTGGCTGTGGGGGCACTGAAGTGCATGTTTGCTCCTAGTGTACAAGCATGAGTGTAATGTCAGCACGTGCTTGACTGTATGACACACTGTCACTTCCTGTAGAGTTACTAACATGTTGTGGGACTTGGGGACTGGATGCCACCTTCCTCAGGGTGCCTCGTAAATACGACTACATTACCATCAGCAGCAGAATCAGCAGCAGCAACACCCATCCTACTGCGGACTTCATCCATATTTATTGGTACAGTTGAACTGTGTTTCCAATGCTGAGTCTGTAAAACAAATCATTGCAACACAACAATACTACAACAGCATACAGTACAGCATGCTTACAAGGGAGTGGGTAGTGGGACACTCACCATGAAGTCTGTCTTCATTTTCATTGGCTGCTGATGTATAAGGCTGAGCTAATAATAATGAATTGTGACTTGTTTAATGACAGTACTGTTTATCACCATTCAGTATTAAACATTTACAAGGTGTATACTTTAAACCAGCCTTTGGGACTGGATGAAATCAGATGCTGCTGCAGACTTTGGCTTGATGGAGCAGTGTCCTTTCCACCTGTAATTAGTCCAATTCCACCATCTTCTATATCATAGCTATCCCCATGGATAGACAGAAGGTATTCATCAACTGGTGTTAATGTAATAATATTCGGTCACCTATGTCTTTGTTGATAAGGTCCATGATGATTCTCTCCATGGTCTTGCAGGTAAGGCTGGTTAGGCTTATGGGTCTATAGTTCCCAGGGTTGGGTGATGGAGTCCCTTTGTGTATGAGAATTGCTGTTGCCATTTTCCACTGTGCTGGGACAAAGTCAGCACTTAGGCTGTGGTTGCAGAGAGTGCCAAATGGTTCCACTAGGTCCTGTTTTAGACCATTTAGTAGGCAGCCTGGGATGTTATCCAGTTCCATAGAGGCTGTGTTTTTGGCCATGGAGAGTGTGATTATGACCTGCACTTTGGAGATACTAGGTAGTGAATGGCTGACAGGTATGCTTTGGGATATGTCTGGTTGGGACAGGAGGGTGAAATTTGTGCCATATTTGTCTGCTAGCAGGTTGACGATGTGCTCAGGGTCATTCTGAGTGGTAGCACCCACTACTAGTTTAGCACAGAGCTGTGCCTCCCCTTTTAGGTTTTGGCACAGCTAAAGAAGGCCTGGTGATTGTTGTTATCTAGGGATGCCAGTCTAGCATCTTAATTGGCTGCAGAGGACTTTACAAGAGATCGCATTTGTTCATGCTGTGGAGAGTGTCCTTCCTCTGCTCAGTCACGTCTCTCTTGTTCTTAGACATTAATTTCTTCTTTTTGTTGTATTACCTATTTATGCTTGATGTCCACCAGGGCGGAATGTTTTTTTGTGAGAACCTTGTTTTCATCCATTCAGATACAGATGAGTCTATACATTTATATAGGTGTTTATACAGGGCATTTCTGTGCACCTCTGTAAAGGACTCATTGTTGACAGTGGTAGCAGGGGTTTTAAAACTATTTATGCCATTGCTTAGGAGACTATAGTTTGCTTTGGAGAATTTCTTCATCCTTTCGTTCTTGGGTGGGGGTCAGGTATGATCATTACTTCGAACAAGACTGATTTATGATCAGACCTGACCAGGGAGGGCAACACACAGAGGGTAGTGCAAAGACCCCCTATGTTGTTAAGTACTACGTCTAGCACATTTGAGCCCCTTATGGGGGTGCAGACTATCTGTTCCATTATTAAATTATTATCAAAGTGCAGGAACCTTATGGCAAGCATGTTTTTGCTTATATATGACTCCCAATTGATGGAAGGATAGTTGAAATCACCTATGACCAAGGTTTTTGGCGGTGCAGTGAGTGACTCAAATATAGCCAAGTATGCAGATCGGTTCTCGTGGTTCATGGTGGGGGGCCTATAACTAACAATGATATGGAAAGGGGTTTTACCTATAGTTAGTTGGATTTGGACTAGCTCTAGAGAGTCGTACTGTTTGACCAGCCTTGAGGTGTATTTATCTTTAATGAAGATGGATTTACCTCCACCTTTGGTTCTTTCATACTCATTTTGAGGTCTGAACATGTGGAAGGCATTGTAGCCTTGCATTGCCGGGGTGCTGTCTGTAGCCTTGAGCCATGTCTCTGTGACTGCACAGACATCGGCATCTTCCGCCTTTGGTTCTTTCATGCTTGTTTTTTGGTCTGAATGTGTGGGAGGCATTGTAGCCTTGCATAGCTGGGGTGTTCTCTGCAGCCTTGAACCATGTCTCTGTGACTGCACAGACATTGGTATCTTCCATGACAAGGAGTGCTTCCAGTAAGTGCAGTTTCCAATTTAAACTCTTAACATTATTTAGCATAACCCTGAGTTTGTCTCTAGAGGATTTTTTTACATTGGGAATTTTGTTGAAAAAGCCCGTTATGAACGGGCGAAAGCGCTTGTGTTGGATTTCTTTGCTGTTTGGATTAAAGAAGTTTCATTTTACTTGACTGGTGCCTGCTATTTTGGCTTCATTTTGGATTGCTTGAAGTTAACGTGACAATATCTGTGATTACATCAAAAATATATCATTGCCAGCAGAAGAAGGGGTTTAGGTTTGCCGCATTGTTTTTTCTAAGTTTTCTCTTGCTGCTGTTCATCAATTTTGTTGATATGACATTGCCTAGAAAAGCACTCTAGAGTATGCAAGTATCTTTGCCAGTAACAGAAAGCCAAGAGGTGACAGGAGAAGACCATCTCTGGCAAAGCAGCATGGTCTGTCGACCATATCTTCCCAAGCTGACGGATACTAGATCCCCTGGACTGACACCAGAAGCTAAGCCAATTGTTGACGTCAAGCATTTTTTGTTTATATTGAAGCATCATCCTGGGTGAAGGTAGAATGCTGCTTAGGGCTAGGAACATATCTGGCTGGGACAGATAATCTGAGAGTCCAGTCATGTCTCTCTTCATATAGTCCAGTGAGGTACGTCTCAAGTCATTAACTCCAACATGGACAATGACAGTCATAACGGTACTTGTTAAGAGACTTCAGTGTGTGTGATCTGATGGATCCTGACATCTGACAGGCAGCTGACTGTGACCTTCGACTTGTCCATCCTGGTGACATTTTGTTTTGAGGTGTTTTGCCTTAGGGGCTTATTGGCTGAGACACTGTTGTATGTATTATTATGTGTAGTGGATTCTGTTGGGTCTGCAGTGTGTGCAAAACGTTTGCTCTTGGATGGTCTCTTATCTTTAGGTAGGCTTCTAGTGAGTACCTCCACGTATGTGGGTTTATGTGTTGTGAGCTTGTAATGTACAAGAGGTGAAGTGTGCTTGCTGACAACCTGTTTGATATCTGGTTTGTTACTATGTAAGAGAATTGATTTCAAATTCTTAGTATAGCTACATGTCTCGCATGTTCTAGATGTTTGTTTTAGAAATAACTGGTTGTCACTATACATGAGACAATTGCTACATTGTGTCAGGATTCAGGCTGGCTGGAGAAATGGTGGGAAACTGTCCATCCATTATGGCAGATACATACTGTAGTAACTAGTGGGGAGTGGGCTAGATGGACCAGGTTTTGCTGTAAGACTAACAAAAAGCAGCTATTCTATGGAGGGCTAGGAGTACAAAACTGCGTCAGTGCTTCAAAATGCACAACTGAGTTGCTCGCAAGGCAGTATTGCAATCTCTGAGCAGCTCCTGTAAACTGGACACAAACCCATGCAAACATGATACTTAAATACAAGCGAAGGTAAATGATTTTAAACAAAATAACCAAAGGGAAAGCCCAAGACTGAGCCTTATTCTAGCAATCCCCAACTCAGATGGGTCCTTGGCTGCACACTTCTGCCACAAGGGTGCAGGGGTCCTTCTTAATGTAAGATGACTGGTATTAGTGCTCAAGTAATACCAAACAGTCTAGGTTCAGCAAGTCTGAATATAGCCTGTGCTATAAAATGCTAAAGTACTAGAAATTCAATTTGGAGAAAAATGCAGTCACAGCAGCACGGAAAAAATAAACAGTTTAAATAAAGCAGCAGTTCAGTAGAACACTCCCACAAGAGTGTAGACCAAAAACCTTACTAGTGTGAATAACTGATTTGGAACCCAAGTGTTTAAACCAGAACAAAGACACTTTCCCCCATACCCTTCAGTACTTTAGTGCCATTACAGCACATGTGTATTAGGCAGTTGTGGTCTAATGTATCCCCTACCCTTTAGAAAATCATCCCTGGTGTCTAGTGTATCCCTCCTCACTCCAATTCCCCTTATGATGTCAGCACCTGTACAGCACTACCTTCCTGGTATCAAGTGATTCCCTACACTCCACAAACTCCATAATAACATTGTTGCCATCATGGCACTTTAAAATGAATTCCCTGGTGTCTAGTGAGTCCCCTCCACCCCCAATCTCCATACTGTGGTTGGTGCCATTGTAGCACTTTAGATTGTGTCTAGTCATCCCTCCATTTCAGTTATGGCTACTCAATGCCTTACAGCATCTTATGACATTTTCACTGGTTTCTAGTGTACCACACTACCCTCAACCCTCATAGAAACATTAGTGCTAGTACACCACTTAAAACATCAATCCCTGCTGTTTGATGGACCCCCCTACCCCTGATCCCTGTTTTGATGTCAGTGCCATTATGGCACGTTTAAAGTAAGCCCTGGTGTCTAGTGGTACCCTCCAATCACCACATTTGTGTTCTGTGGTTGAACACAGCCTTAAAGCCTTTTGGCCATGTTTGCTACTATGATATGATGGGATGGCCGTGCTGCTCTAAACTGTGTAGATGCCTTCCTGGAGGTGTTTCCAAAGAGAGACAACACATGCCTAATTAGTATATGCCGTTGTTCCCAGAATGCCTCATTATCATTCAGCATGGCTATGGGGCCAGCCCTTCTTGGTGAATTGAGAAAAGTAAATGTTCTAATATGACAGTGAGCAAGGATGAAGAGAAGCTATTTGCATATTTACAGAAAGCAGCTCCAGCACAATGGCACAGCAGATAGCATTGTCACCTGACAGCAATAGGCTCCCCAGCTCAATTCTCAGCTGGGGTGCCTTCTGTGCAGAGTCTACATGTCCTCCCTGTGTTCTTGTAGATTTTCTCTGGGTGCTCTGGTTTCTTCCTACATGCAGTAGGTGGATTGGATGCTCTAAATTGGCCATAGGTCTGAGTATGTGGTGTGGAAAACCTACCACAGCAGGGCTAGCCACCCAGTGGTGTAAACCTTGGTTCTAGATGGTTGTCACTGTTGAAGTGACATCCCAACCCCATGTGCAAAAATGTGAAAAAGGGGTTGTGGGTGGGTGAATGAATAACTATACAGTAATAACTAATAGAGCAGTAGCATAAACTGGGGCAATGTGCGAGGAAAGTAACCTAGTACAGTGTAGTGTTTATTATGTGATCTGTCCTGCTCATGATATTTGCATTTGTATTGATTAAACAAACACTGTTTGTGCTGGGGCCTGAACTTAGAGTAATAAGTATGGTTTATAAGCTAGTGAGGAAGGCACTGCAATAGATTTGGAGATAAGGTCAGAGCTACATAACTTTGTAGCTAGGATTTGAGAGCTGACCCTACTATACCCTGACTTTTGAAGTTGTAGGTTGGAGTGTTAGTGATAAGTTTCATTGCAAGAAATGGAGAAGGGTATCTTGGTGGAGTAGTTTAAGGAGTTGGTAGCCCCTATGCTTCTACTGGGAGCCAGTTTGCCTTGGATAAAGTAAGACAATGTTGCTCGTGATGAGAGGAGGGGAGTTGTTGATGACGTGGCATATTTTAACAGATAAGAATATTAGTGCTGATGTGTTTAAGTTAGAGGAGGTGGCAAACACGTGTAAGCCATATTCAAGTTGTGTGAGCAAAACACACCTTTCCCAATGGATACACAATCTGTTGATGAAAAGAAATGAGATATTTTCTGAGTGCAGAAAAGGAGTTAGTTATAGTGTGTTGTCAGTATTGTGTGAGTGATGTTTTTTGAGGTTAGTGCTATGTAAGTAAAGTTATAGTTTGCCACAGTTGCTAGAATAGCATGTTTTACTAATGCATGTATTTTGCAAAGGATATGAAATCTGAAACTGAAATGTCTGTCATTATGTACTGACTATAGTCCTCAGAGATTTTTCAGAAAAGCACACATTTTACAAGGAACAGATCAAACTATGAGGCAAAATCTAGTACATTGTATGAACTCAGGAGCAGTTGAAAGCTATGGCTGTTCCTCACAGCTCTTCAAATGGTTGACTGCATCTTGACAATGCTGAAACTGAAAATGACCATAATCTCTCTCGCACGGCACACTATAAGCTCTATCATACAGTGCAGATGGGTCTACTTCTGAATTTGGAACTTTCAGAACGTTGAATTTCTTAAGGTCGAGACCATAAGATTGATGTTTTGAAACTTTAAACCGTTTAAATGGAGATCACTGTACAGCACAGAATGGTATATTTACCATTTTCTTTGCTGTAGTGTGATTTCTGAGTTGGTATATTTAATTAGCAGGGGGTGTGGGGGTGCAGAGGGGCTTAACCCCCAGCAAAAATGTAAAAAAATAAATGTTTTGTTTTTATTTTTTTTTATTTAAATTTTGAACTTCCAAAACTTTGATCTTATGGTTAGACCATTAGAAATTCAAATTTCTGAAAGTTTGAAAGTTAGAAGTAGACCCATGCAGATACTTCACTGCAACTTTATGTACACAAGTGGTGCCACACTATAATCTTGTTCCCTATCACTTCATGTGAATTTCGAACGCTTACATCGTTGAATATTCACTACTCAAAGTTTGTGAATTTTTTTCGTAGTACAGTGAAGATCGGGATTTTTGCCCTTTCCTCACTGTAATGCAGTCTTGGAGTAGGAATATATATTTAGCAGGGGGGTGTGGTGGCACAGCCCCCCCACAATAACTTTGAGTACATGAATATTTGACGATGTAAGCATTTGATATTTACGTACTCGATGAAGTGATATAGATGTTATAATTTCACTTCAAAACTACTGTTGACACTGTGACGCCCCACCACTGAACTAGTAATCAAGGAGCCTCAATCCTCACCACTGGCAACAGTGAGGGATGTACATTGGGAGGATGACATGTACACACACAGTATTTCCAGATGCAGCTCTCTACATCAAATGAAATTTCCCTTAAGAGCACACAGAGGCCACAGTCAGTCTGAGGCTGATTTCTTCCTCTTTCTCCAGATCCCCAGTAAGATTCCCCACTGGTACACCTATAGAGTTGAGATCTCAGCTGAGTGGCCAAGCCAAGACCTCCAACACTCTCTCTGTCCAACCAGTGCTTCATGTCTCTGCCCAAGTAGCTCACACACACACACACACACACACACACACACACACACACACACTCACACACACGCGCACAACACACACACACACACACACACACACACACACACACACACACACACACACACACACACACACACACACACACACACACACACACACACACACACACACCTGGGAAAGGCTGGGACTATACTGTACTGTTCCCTAAGGCTTACTTAATTAGAGCAGCAAGGCAGATGTGGTGAATAGATCCTCTAGCTGATGTCAGATCAAAGACAGAATACAGAATACTCTGTCTCTCTCAGAGACTTCTTAAATTAATATCTCAAATATTGCTGCTGGGATAGCTTGTAGAATGGCATAATTTCTTGTCATCTGACTCTATCTCAGGTAAAACACCCACTGCTGAAAGCTAGCAGTATTTAACATCCACCTGTGAAAATACATAGACAAGGGCTTTTCCTCAGATCTTTGGCAAATGATGGATGTCATAAAACAATTTACATTCCTCCACATTTAAAGACAACACAGAAAACTTCTCTAGTACAGACATTATGTCTCCTGCGGCATTGAAGCTGAAATATAACATCTTTTTATTGCATGGCCATGAATTAAATTAATTCCAGCTATTTCTCTGAAGCTAACTGTCTGTGTTCCAGTTTCCAATATTAAAATATATGCATCTAAGCAGTTACAATAGTGCAGGTACATTTCTGTTCTATTTCAGTAAAGCATGCTATGGTTACATTTTAAGCACTTTGCAAAAACCTTTTCAACACACACTTTTGTATCAGCAGTTTGATTTCACCTGACATACAGTTCTAATACATTTATAACACAAGTATCTTATATGAATCATGTTGATATTCACAAATGACATATAATTATTTACAAAATGCCAGAGAGCTGGGCTGGCAGTATCTCCTTTCATTGAAATGGGTCTATAAGGAGGACTGAGACTATGTATCCTTCCCATCTTTATGTATCACTGAGATTTCTGCCTACCTTTGTGAGTTCTGCTAACTAATATAATTAAGGTAACACCTGATAACACTGGTGATCTATGCTCCTCATATCAATAGTTTGAAGATTTGCTTACCATTATTAGTAATAAACCTGGACTTAACAATGATGATTGCACATGTGCAATTGGCACAGTTTGAGAACTGTTGTTACAGATGTGATGATGTGAAGTATTTCCAGCTATGTCAGGAGATGTATGGCAGTGGATGTGTAACATATGCCAGCATAGGTAGCTGGAGATTTGTAAATAAATATATGTCATGTGTGTATAAAGCTGATTTGTACAGATGCTTGTGTTGAAAAATGTATTTGTAAAGCTGTTTGTGTTAAAAATGTACAAAGAGTGGGTCCTGCTGGACAGAAAAGAAATATACCTGAATGAAAAATAGTTTGAAATTAAATTACCCGGTTTAAGCCATAAAGATTGTATCTTAGAGTTCTGATTGCAGCCCGAGACAAAACTGATGTGAAAACCAGGACTAGGAATCCTACTGTATTCTCCTTAGGGGTGAACTAATTGCTACCCTAAAGGGGTGGAAGTTTGAAATGGTTTTATAGCTTCCAGATGTTATAACACATCTTAGCAAAGCTCTATCTGTGTGAATGGTAACACATATGTGCAAGATTCTGGTTCAATTTCTAGTACGGGGTGTAGTGTGGAAACCAGAAGTCAGATGACCAGATCTATGTGATGTAATTCTATAATCCAGCACTGAAATGGTGTTTCAATACTAAATGAGGCAGAAGTCTCAGGGCAGTCTGTTTTTGAAACCTGACAAAGAAGGAAGACCACTCACCTACTTCATCTTGCCTTGCTTTAGTAAGTAACCAAGGAATAGTAATTATTTAGATTAGTCAGGGAAATACAGTGAGATTAGTTAAGTACTATTCTTTGTATCTGTGTGAATCTATCCAGCTGTGTTATTTTTAATATGCCCTGTGATTTAAACTCTGGTGTTTATTGTAAATAGTTATTTAGTATTTTCATGTTCTTTTATTATTTATTATTAAATACATCTAAACTTTTCATTATGGCTGGTATTTTAGAGAACATTTTAACCTTTGAAAGTACTTATCTTTATTTAGTGACACTGTGCCCACTCCTGAAGACCTTGCTCCATTGGTCAAACACTACCATTTGTACAAGTATTAATTTTACTCAGTATAATTGGGTACCCTTCTAAGAACTCAGTGGTGGCAGTGTAACAACCTTATAATCTGTGCAAAGGGTAGCACAGCAAGTAAATATGTGCTGGCCTTTCCCAGGTGTGTGTGTATATGTGTGTGCATGTGTGTGTGTGTGTGTGTGTGTGTGTGTGTGTGTGTGTGTGTGTGTGTGTGTGTGTGTGTGTGAAAATCAAATCTCAAAGAGTGTGTGTCAGCTGCTTGGAGTAGGAACAGAGAGCACTGGTTTCACATAGAGGGTGGTTGAGGACTTGGCTTGGAACACTCAGCTGAGGACTCAACCCTACAGCTCTGCCAGTGAGGAGTCTTAATGGGGGCCTGGACAGAGAGGGAAACCCAGCCTCTGGACTGAGTGTATTTCCTGTCTGCTCTTAAAGGAAATTGTGCTTGGTGCAGAGAGCTGCATCTGAAAATACTGTGCGTATCTATTTTTGTTCCAAATAACCATCCCTCACTAGTGTCAGTGGTGAGGATTCAGGTTTCTCGATTACTGGCTCAAAGCAGGGACATCACAAAATATAATAATAATGATGGGACTGGTGAGATAAATAATCTAAGGTAAAGAACAGATAAGAGCACATTTAGGAAAGGAAGTGACTATTGTCTGTAAAGATCACTCAACCCCTTTTGAACAAGATAATATCACTGACAACTTTAGAATTTGAATACAAGTAATCAGCAGTCTGAGTATTTAGAGTGCACAGAAAAAAATAAAAAAGAAGGAAAAGAAGTTAATATCAAATAACAAGGGAGAAAAAGAAACTGATACATGTCTGTAAAGCAAAGAGAATATATACTAAAAATGGCACTGCTTTGTTATGTAGCACACAGATTACACGGAATGATAACATTTTTCTATCAGAAAAAAACTTTAGTCTACAGAAAAAGGCATAATTTTTTCAAAAAAGAAGGTAGAAAAAATAGGCAAGGGGCAGATGAAATGGAAGATATCAAAATTGAATATGGAAGGACTGAAGAACATTACTGTAATAAAAAGAGAAGAAAGACAGATGTTGATGACATGGCTCAAGCTGTGGATGTATAAAGCCATCCGGATGAGAATCATATGCTTGCAAATGTACTAAGCAATGAAAACAGTGTGATTAATAAGACTAATGCTGATGAAGAGTATTAATTTGCAAAATTGATAGAGCAGATGTTACTGAATTAGAAGTTGAAGCTTCTTCAGATCTGCTCAGAAAAGAAATTCTTGTAATTGGAGAGTCAGTTATTAGTGGAACTGATACTTATATATGCAAAAAAGATAATGAACACTGAATAGTGTTATGCTTGCCAGGAGCAAAAATAGAGAATGTGAGACAGGCCTTAGAATGCGTTAATGTTAGGGAGTGTGGATGTGTTTTTATTTATGTTGACACAAATGATCTCATCCACAAGGATTCTTTGACTGTTAGTAGTGAACTTATGGCCCTCTTGGATAGCATAGCTTGTACAGGTGTTAGGACATATTTTCCACAAATCACATATAGAAAGGAGAGTCAGGTCAACATGAATTAAAAGATTTTTTGGGTAAATACCTACATGAAAAAAATGTCCTTTTTTAAAAAATGGAAATGTGTAGAGCGTCCAAGCCTACCTTTGGGCACACATATTCAGACCGGATAGCATACACTTTTCAAGATAGGGGAAAAGAATTTTTGTAGCAGATATTTTACAATATTTGACAAACACAAGATAGAATTTTTGCCAGCTCAAAATTGTAACAGTTCACAAATAGCAGCAGTGGATGCATCTCTGATGGTTGTTAATGCCAAAATCATTAACAATATATATATATATATATATATATATATATATATATATATATATATATATATATTTATATATATATATATTTTTTTTTTTAATTGGAAAATTTGCTACAGTACAAGATTCATGTTGTTATTGTTTGTGAAACATGGTTAAAGAACAATGACTGGAAACCAGTTCTGTCGGGGTATAAATGTTTTTACTGCAATAGATATCCTAACAAAAAAATCAGGTGGAGGTGTTATGATAGGGTATAAAGATAGTTATGAGACCTGTAATTATTAGAAATTCAATGATAACACCAGTACTATAAATTGTGTGACTGTGATAATAAAGATAACCTTGGAACATATAACAATTGTTGGAATGTATAGCCCACCAAAATCAAATGCTGATGATGTAGAGAAATTCATACATTTCTGTATAAAACACAGGAGGGAAGAATATTAGTCGATGGGACTTATATTTACCAGAAACAGACTGGAATAATATTGATTCAACAACCTTAGTAAAGAAATTATTCTTGGCATATGATCATGAACAGCAATTGCTTCAGACTGTAAAAAAGCCTCCCAGGGAACAAAACATACTAGACAGTGTTTGTGTTCCTAAAAAATTACTGTTACTTCATGTCAAGTTTTACCATCATTGATGTGCAGTGATCATGGGGTTATAAAGATTAATTTGTTGCTGCATAATTCTGGCAAACTGAAATCTAAAGCAAAGCACAGAGGATGAAAAGCAAAGCAGTCACTATGTAAAACTAATTGGAGTGATGTGTTCATTGGAAAAACTGCAGAAAATGTGAAAAATTAAAAAAAAATGAAATTGTTTGAATGCAAAAAAAATTTAAAAAAATGTTTAACGTCAAGATCTATATTCCATTATTGTCAGAATTGAAAAGGTTGGGACTTGAAACCATATATCAGCATGCATATGTTGAAAATAAATCTATTACCACCTGTAACATGATGTTCTATAGCAATATAATAACAGCTATGAATCAAACTTTGTGCTGTACTGTAATTTATATAGATTTAACTTCATCATTTGACAGGGTCATGCACAAAACACTGATTAATAAATTAGAACGACTATCACATATTCTTGATAAGATGGGTAGCTGCATGGCTTACAAATAGGACATGGCAGGTATCATAGAGCAATTGGACAAGTGAAATTTGAGGTTACAGTCAGGGTGTCCCACAGGACTCTATCCTAGGCCCACACTTGTTTAGATTATATCTTTCAGATCTATCTTTTTCATCTCAGGTGTTCTATAGTCTGTATGCATATGGCATGAAATTGAGTCAACTGATTACATGTGTTACAGATGGGGCATGTCTGCAAAATAACTTGACTAAACTGACCATTTAGGCACAGGAGGACAATAATATGCTGATAAATACATTAAGAACTAAACATATGATTGGCAGATATAAATTGAAAGGTGAATATTTAATATAGCACACAGTGACTGAAACTGTAGACTCATTTAAGTTATGGGTAGATCCAGTTTTGAGTTTTTCTAATCATATCAACCAATTGATTAATGATAGTCATAGAAATATAGGTTGCATAAAAAGATTAATAAAGTCTAGGAAATCAGAAATGATGAAGTCATTGTTTGTTAGTTACATTAAACCCAAATTGGAATATGGAATAGCAATATGGAAACCTTATAAGAAAACAAGCATGAGTAAACTGGAAAGAGTGCAAAGGAAATATACCAAGGGCATCTGTGGGTGTGAAAATTTAAGTTATTATGAAAGACTAAAATATCTGAACCTGTACAGGGTCTCTTATAGATATTTAAGAGGAGACCGTATTTAGGTATATAGGGCATTTAGAGGCAACTATCTCTGAGCACATCTGGGGGTTATCAAAAAGTAGTACATAATCATCAGATAGCCTATGTAGAGGATTCTATAGGACTGAGAAGTGTACTAACTGGTTTTCTGAGAGAGCAGCTGATGCATGGAATAGACTACCAAATTGCATTAAAACAAAAATTATTTTACATAACTTTTGAGAACAGCCTGGACATATTATGGGAACAACTGTTTTGGTACTGTATATTGGCAAGCAAGAAGTGCATTCATGCCCGTGCTTGAAATGTTTGTATGTATGTACATATATAGGTATGTAAGATGAAACAGGCAAATGAGCCTAACATATGAAAGTATGTAAGATGAAATAGGCAAATGAGCCTAAAAGTCCTTATTGTTCTGGTTATATAAGTTTTGGTTTGTGATAAGGATGTCTCTTTCCAGCCTTCATTTACATTCATATCCTCTGAGATCCTTATATCTCATGCCAGTCAATCTACCATTAATAATTTTGAAAGATGGGCCACTCTTAGTTTGGAAATTGAATTCAGGCCTGTTCAGCATTGGTAAACCTACCATGAGTACAAGATTCTCAATAACATACATACTATTATTAATGGACCATGCATGCCTCTCAGCATGATAAAGTATCTATCTAACAAGATTGTTTAGCAGCTGGAGTTAGAACAATGTTAAAGGTAGACAGGCTAGTGACCAGCACAATATTCCCTGTCAGACAGTTAAGTCTGTAAAAATGTAACAAGTGCATCAGTCTGGAAGCTCTGATTAAAAAAGAGAGCAATGGGTTTCATTGATAACATGAATGATACCATTGTAGACTGCAATGGATGACTATTACAGAAACACAGTCATTGTTTCATGCTGAGCTTTGATAAAGACGGGTTTTCTAAATCCTGGTCTCTGAATCATTATGGACAAATGAAACGACCCTCAAATGACCTATGACTTACCTTGAAATGTTATAACCACAGAGTTCATTCTCTTTAGTTGATTCTCTCCTGTGTGGGGAGTCAGGCATTCCCTTCCTCGGTTCTTCTAATGAATATCTTTGGGGAGCTGCATGGGACTTCAGGTGTGCTGCACAGGCAAATTGCAGAATTATAATCTGGCAACAACAGAAAAAAATGAAGATAAGCAGATATCTGCTTGCTGAAGACAGTGTCATTGCCAGCAGAGACATATTAGCCTGGTATTTAGATTACTGGTCATAGTTTCATTATAGGAATAAACATTCTGCTGGATAAAAGCTGCATTTATGACATTTTATTCATGGACTTATTTATTTCCTTCTGCATCTTTGTTATGAACAAAGACAATGAGAACGTGAAGTAGTTAGGGAAAGACAGGAAATAAAAAACAAATCCCTTCTATATTTCTTTTTTATTTTAAACACCACTTGTAACATAGGCACATTTACATTTATATAAAAGTAATTAAACTGTATTAACAAGTTAAAAATTAACAAATGTTATGCTTCACATATATCGCTATATATTATAAACTAAACAACATTACATAAGTTATTCCGTTCTTGCCCCTTTTATTTTAAACAAGAAACATCTTTATTAAACCATCACTTATGACATAGGCATCGTACATTTATATAAATGAAAATAAAACACACTGACACAATCCTAGTTGCAAGAATTTTACATCACAAACCATAATGACACGCTCCCAGTTGCAAACATTATACATCATTTACAACGTGCCTAATTATTTAACATCAAACATTACATAGCTCATTTAAGTCCTGCCTTCTTTTAAACCTTATTCCATGATAGCTTAGCAATTACTGTGCTAGTTTAAATGTGATAGGAATTTGCATACCAGCTCTAAAAACAGGTGAAAGACAGGCATGACAGACATTCATTAATCCATGTTTACTATGTAAAGGAGAACAGTGCTAGAAGGTAGCAATAAGAATAAGGTAAACAATATGCTGCAAAAGGGTAAATCTTTGTGATTTACTCAGATTAAGCAGAAGAAGACTGAAAACATGACTCTCAACTTCTCAGTTCCAATTAAGATATCAGATTTAAGGCACTAGAAAGAGGCCTCGACAGGATTGTTTACAGCTGAATGATGCCGTTTGCTGTACTGAATTACTTTAAGACATTGCCAAAGTATTACCCTCACTATGTTGCTATAGTACAAGGATTCATGCGTACTGTAGAAGCATTCTGATACACACTTGGCACAGTATGTATTAAATGGCTTAGGCTTCTTCTGCTGTTGTACGGCAGTGACCTTTCTAATTTTGTGCCCAGCAATACTACTTTAATAAAAATACATTTGTGTGTGTATGCATTTCCATCTACAGCACAGAGTGCATAACTGGATACTGACATGGTCCTAACCAATGCAGAGGGTATCTTGGGTGTCCAGGTTAAGGCATTATTATTCAGTTGTAATCATGTCATTGTGAGGTTTAGAATAAGGGAAGACTACAAAGACAAAGGGACGCTGTACACTTTTAGAAAAGTGGATTATGCTGTGAAAAGATCAAGGTTGTGTTAGGAGACTGGGAGTAGGCAGAGGGAGTGAATACCCAAAAGGAATGGGGTAGTGGTGCAGTACTCAAGGCTATGCAGGATGTGAAAAGATAAGGCTGATGTGGCTACATGTGAATGAGAGGGTAATGAATGTTAGACTTCATCCCCAGCACTGATTTTGTGAATTGTAGATCTGTTTAATCTGGTAAATGCATTTCAAAGGGTTACTGGAGCTGTAGATGTTGGCCATATAGCATACACAGTGTATCTTGATCTGACAGAAAGTAAGAAAGTGATCAGTAGTGATCCACAAGGCTTGGTGCCAGGACATCTCTTTTTGCTATTTACTTTTCAGATCTTCAAGCAGAGAGCCAAGCTAACAAATTTTGCAGATAGCAAAAAATTGTGGGTTTGTTGTTGTCACCCTATGACACTCAAACCCTCTAGAAAGAACTCTACCTAGTACTCTTTTGATGTGCAAAAAATGATTCAAACTAAATGCCAAAAAAATGCATGATCCTCACATTTAGTAGACAAACCCTTCCCTCATCATATCATATAGACAGCAAACCACTGCAAAATGGAACTGTATTCAGGACCTACTTACTTGGATTGACAGCTCTCTTTTTCTGGCCATCATATGACATCAGTTGTCAGGAAATCATTTTATTTAGACAAGTTTACTGCCAAAGCAATATCATCAAGGTCTAAAGAAGCAATTACTCATTTATGCTCAGCATCAACCAGGCCATTTATCAAGTATAACACTCCCTTAGGATTTTATCTCACTAAACATATCAAACAATTAGAAAGACCCCAAAGGTTCCTAAACAAAAATATCTCAAGCCTAAAGTTGCTGATCTACTAAGAGAGGCTGGAGTCTGTATTCCTTTATTCAGTGTCTTACAGACATTTGAGTGAAAATCTCTGTCTCACTTACTACTCCATTAGAGTCTCAATTGCCTTGGACCTCTTGTTTCTCTGCAAGTTCAATATCTCCTCAAGTACTAGAAAAGGGGATGTAAATCTTCACTGACAGATACATAAAACACAATGGAGGGATGGGTTTATAACTCTGTTTGTCCCAAACCTCTGGAACAAACTTCACCTGCATGTTAAGTAGTCTGAGTCACTATCTTCCTTTAAACATAAACGACATGAAAGGGTATCCATATATTTGCTCTGGGATTGATTGGGATGGCCTTCCTGGAGAAGGGTGGTGGAGTCCAATAGAGGGTACTGATAAGGCATGCATATTCATATGACTAAGTGGCCTTGGAATATCAACGAATCTATGAATCCTTAGATCTATGATGGTGCCATGCTGTGAGGAAGTCAAGGCAGAATGGGAGAACTGTGGAGGGATTCCAGGATAAAGAGGGCAGAAAGAACTTGCAGTACATAGAGAGGATGAAGCACAAAGACCAGATGAGTTGCCTGCAAAAAATATCTAGAATCCCTCCTGTGTGCTAGCAAACCATTACTGGAGATCTTCAACAGACCACTCTCTGTTGCAAAAGTTTTTTATGGACTAGAATACTGGAAGACAACAAGTGTAGTCTCTTGTACAAGTAGGGGGAATGTTTCAAAATCTGGTGTACTGTAAGTCTGTTAGCTTAACAGCAAAGTCATGGAAAGTCATGATGAGACTCCTGAGGAGAAGGCAGGTAGTATTATTTCTAAAAGGGCAACCAACAAGAGTCCATATCCAAAAAGTGTTGCCAGTCAAATCTTTTTTAATTTTGTGACTTGGGTTGTAGATGAACTTAACAGTGGAGTACCCACAGATGTCAACTATCTGGAATTCAGCATAGAATTTGACTTAGTCCCACAAAGATGGTCGATAAGAAATTTGGAACAGCTGGATACAAAAGCATGAGTGCTGAGTTGCATTACTGCCTGGCTGAATGGTAAGGAACAGACCATTGTGTTAAGTGAGATCATGTCAGGAGTTAGTGAAATACTAGTGGAGTACTGCAGGGGTCAGTCCTGGCCCTGTACTTTATAGTCTATGCATCTCGGAAAATGTATATATATATATATATATATATATATATATATATATATATATATATATATATATATATATGGATTCCATTCATTTGGTCAAATTACACTTAGTTGAAAATTATTCCAGACATTTCACTTCACTGAAAGCTCACTTGACTCACCTGGAGTGAGACTATTAAATAAGGGGAGCATGGGGGCGTAGCCCCCCACATTATGCCAATAGTTTTTACTAAAGATATATATATCAATGCATTTCTAATGGATATACCTTCTTATAATAGTAAATACATTAAAATGATGTGGGGTGGCCTATGCCCCCTACACTGCACATTGTGGGGGCTGTGCCCCCCACCCCCCTATTTAATATTATCACTCGAGGGTTGCACTGCAGTGGGGCAGGGGCTATATTCCATTTTCGACCAAATGAACTTCGACCAAGTGAGCTTTCAGTCGTGAGCTTTCAGTCAAGTATAATGCCTGGTATCATTTTCGAGTAAGTGTAATTCGACCAAATGTATGGAATCCATATATATATATATATATATATATATATATATATATATATATATATATATATATATATATATATATATATATATATATATATATATTTGGTGCTGGCTGTTTGTTCTGAACATTTGAATCTAAATTTGGCCATTTGCACCTGCCATACTTGCGAGCAATTTTCTGGTATCTTCAGTTGGGAGTCTCGCTGTTGGCTCAGTGTTAGCACCATGTGTGTCCATGACTGAACTGAGTTCAGCTCTCTTCATGTCTGTCGCCTGATTTGGAATTTTTATAACTTCAGTATAGTGGAGTTGTTTCTTTTTTGGATTGGAGTGTCGTTTGCCAAGTATGACCACTGTTGGATGGTCCTGGGTGAACTATTATAAGTCAACATAACTGTGGTTTGATCATTGACTAGATGGAACGCATTGTTTAGGGAACCAGTATGCTTTTTGTGACTATGAAAGTAGTTTGGTGATTAGAACTGTGTGATATCATTTTGGTTGATAGGGAACATTTATAGTCAGCTATCCAGGTATTGTTAGCCCCATTTTTCCAATTGTACAGTGGACTAGCATTTCATTTTCAAAACTGGTTTGTTTTATGTGGATCAAACGTGTTTCAAAATAAGATGGCTTAATGGATTATGTTTGGGACAGTTGCAGTGGAATGACTTTTGTTTTATATCTGTGACTGGTGTTTTCGATTGAGCAATCTCTCTTTTTTCATCTTGGTTTATAATAAATCTATGACAATAATCAGCAATGGTGGGGACCGACTTTCAACATTAGAACAGATTAGATTTATGAAGGAGCTGATGGTTCCATCAAACTTTTTTTGTAAAAGAATATACCTTGTTTGGAAGGGATATGAACTTCTATAAACTAATGTCAATTTTCAAATATGTACTAATAGTAATTGGCTTTTCAGTTTGTTATGTTATTGTGGTCTATCACTATACTGAATGAAGGGGTAGGGTTCAAGAGGAAGGTGTTTGATACCAATACCCTCTGATACGAAGCATTTTTTGGTTGAGCGTTAATGTGGAATAAGCCTATGTGCTATCCAAAGCTTAGTATAATTTATTTGGGTATTGGAAAAGACACATTAAGCTAAATGGACTCATCCTCTTAAATAACATCAAGCTTAAGCTCAATTAGGTATGTAATACTTTATATTGATACATAGGTCCTTCTATTTTTATGTATAGGAAGTGTTTATAGACATGGAGGGTGTTACAAAATCTTGTACTAATTCTTTTTGGTGCAACATAAGCCTATGTGTGATCTACGTTTATAAAAGCCTATCCGAGTATTGCATATACTATCCTAAGTCAAATGGACACCTTTCTACACATAAACATCAAGCCCCTAACATTTCTTTTTCTTTATTACTATTGCATTGAATGAAGGGATATGGTTTAAGAATAAGGTGTTTGATATCAAAATCATTTAAATATGAATCGCTTTTTGTTGAGCGTCATTGTTGAATAAGCTTAGGTGTTATTAAGGTTTATTATAGCTCATTTTGGCATTGAAATGACACATGAAGCCAGATGGACATATTTGTTTAAACAATATCAAGCTTTCAGTATCTTAAGCTCAATTAGGAGTTCATAGATATATATGTCCTATTACTTTTTTGTACATATGCCAAGAATTGTTTATAGATATGGGGGTTATTACCAAAAACTTTATACTTAGTCCTTTTGGTGCAATGTCACTGTGAAACAAGTCTATATGTGATCTGGGTTAACAACAGCTTATCTGAACATTTGAAAAGTTATTCTAAGCCAAATTAACATCCTTTTTTATAAAAACAAGACCCCAACATTTCCTTTGAAGTCTAAATAAGTGTTTATAAAACAAGGTATCTGTATTTTGGTTCTTGCCAAGTTGTATATGTATTGATTTATATTGATTTGAATATATATAGGTTCTACTAACATTTGTTTATATATACGGATAGGGTTTGTGTACAGATATGTTACTATTATTGTTATAATAGATAACATATGGGTCTGGAATGGTAGACTAAAAAATATATGCTTTTTGTTGGCTAACATATTGCAAATCTATTGGGGGGGGGGTTTGTTATCCTGTGGGTGATAGGATTCTGTTACCTGGGCTGACAACCTTAGATTAAGTTACTTGAATCTACCCATTTATAAGAGTCATTACCCAATGGCAGTATAATCCATTAAATTTGATACTCCTTAAGGGTTTATTGAATACCGATAGGCCCTAGGTGATATATATATCTATATATATATATATATATATATATATATATATATATATATATATATATATGGATCCCAATCATATGATAGAAACCTCATTTGACTGAAATGCATTTGAATAAACCATAAGACTGAAATTTCAGAAGACTGAAAAGTCACTTGACTGAAACCCAGAAGACTGAAATCCATAATACTGAATTTCAGCATACTAAATTATAAACTATTCAACCAAAACTAGACTAGGTGGGGGGCTATTCTCCCCACATCCCCAACGTGAGGGCTGTGACAGTCACATACCCCCTGACTGTATATACTAACTCCAGAATTGCACTACAACGGGAAAAATGACATATACCTTTTATGTACCTTACAGTAGTCTACATGCTGCCACTAGTATGCCCTTTTCCCCACTGTAGTGCGATCCTGGAGTTAGTTAGTTAGGGGGGTGTGAGGGGTACAGCACCCCACCTAGTCTGGTTTTATATGGTCCAGTTTAAAATTTAGTATGCTGAAATTAAGTATTATGGGTTTCAGTCTGATGGGTTTCAGTCAAGTGACTTTTCAGTCTTTTGAAATTTTTTGAAATTTCAGTCTTATGGTCTCAGTCAAATGAGTTTTAGTCAAATGAGGTTTCTATCATATGATAGGGATCCATATATATATATATATATATATATATATATATATATATATATATATATATATATATATATACATATATGCTTTTTGAGGTATATCCTATATTAGAACTGGCATATTTGAATAATTTGTAGAATACCAACATATCCTAGGTAGCTTATATGATATGGGATGATTGATTAATGCATATTATTGTAGTGTTATTTTTCATCTGCAACTTGGGAAATTTATTGATTGTGCAGCTTATGGTCATAGATCTGGATACTATTTTACAGGGCCTTTGTGCCAATAAGAATGACATATGAGTTTTTGGTTTGACAACCCAAAGTGATGGGAATTTGGATAAAGAAAAGATGGATCCAACTGACGGCTGCAATCATTAATTTCATAACTTGGGTAAAAGCATGAGAACACTAAGTACAAGTGTATGGCATCGCAGACTATTCAAAGCTTATCAAAGTAAAAATATTACCCCTAGGGGGCTGAGGGTGAAAATACAACCATTGGTGGGTAAGATGGATGAAGCTCTAATAAAAGAATGGGGTCTAGCACAACAAAATGCCTCCATGACATTCATTCTGGTTTTAACAACTTACTATGAACAAATTATTGCTGAGAATATCAGGGAGGTAAAAGCAGTATGTGAGGAACTTAAGGATTATGAGGGTCAGCCCCATTATGTCACATGCCTGAATAAGCATACAAAGGATCTATTGATATTTGAGAAACAAATTAAGGATAAAAAGATATGCAAGTTTAATAGAGACATGGGGGATTACCAGAGGTGGAAACCATTTGAATATCAAAAAAATATTGAATATTTAGATCCTAATAAATCAATGGCAGGATCCAAGAGGAAAAGATCAAGATCTATCCTCAAAAAGACAGGCACTAACTATAGTAGTACCTCAGGAGAAGAGTCGTCAGCCACGGACACAGAGGGTCCTAACACACAGGAATCACACATCCCTAAGGAGCAATGTAGTTTGGACCACCCTTTAGACATGGTAGGCATAGGTGTAGGAGAAAACACAAGAATAAACATGGTAGAAGGTCTGTTACAAACATTATGACCAGGTAGAGCATGATTATAATATCCATAACATTTCCTCAGTTGAAATAATGGATGAGCAGAAACAATTATTAAATAAAAGGCTTAACTATGTTCCTGGTTTCTTTACTGTTGAGAATGATATGGTTAATGATGTTCTTGAGTTTTGTTGTAGACTTAACCTCAGATTATTTTTTGGTCCTAGGGACTCCTCTCAAAGATCTAATGATTTTAGGTTCTTGAAGTCGGAATTTACTCCCCCAATGAATAAACATGTATAGATATTCCAGCAAGCAGTGTTCAAAGATCTACATTTCAAGTTTTGTCAATCTAGAATGCTTAGTCATAATCTAACAGTTGGTGAAGAACAGGCATTGATAGAATTAAAAAACAATATGAATATTGTCATATTACTGCCTGACAAGGGTGGGGCAGTGGTCATTATGAATGTGGATTATTATCTGGCTGAGGGAAATAGACAATTGTCTAACCCCCAACATTATATGCATATGCCTATTGATCCCAAACCTAATTTTAAGAAGGATATTGATTTGCTTCTTAAACAGGCAGTAGAAGAAGGAATCAATAAGGATACAGTCATACAATACCTGATGGTGAGTGACCCACATAAACAGATTCTCTATTTATTGCCTAAGTTACATAAAAGCCTGGATAACCCTCTGGGTAGGCCTATTGTTTCAGGCATAGGCTCTTTGACAGAACCATTGTCTGTATTTTTGACATAAATACTTGAAGCTGTTGTTGAATTTAATAAGAGCTAGGATAGAAGACAAAACTTAATTTTTGAAGATCATATCAGACACACAATTGGAACCAACATGGCTACTTTATGCACTGAATGTGAAGGCTCTTTATACCAATATCCCCCATTGGGCGGGCCTACAGGTGGTTCAATACTGATTAGAGAGGGATAATATATATCTGGTGGGTTTAACACACTTTTGGTATGTATGGCCGACAGGGGCAGTTCGTGCTAATGGACTGCAGGACTGCAGCCCCCCAGCTGTAAGCAAGACAAAAAAAATAGAAAAAATAAATAAAGCAACAAACGCAATTCCCAGAACTTAAATAAAACAGTAAACACAAGTCCCAGAACTTCTTCACACATGCACACATGGTGTTCCTGATATCCAGACTGCTGCTGAACCAGTACGGAGCATGTACACACAGAATCCAGACTGCTGGTGAGACAATCCAGATTAGGAAGACAGCATGCAACAGCAGAGATCCCAGAAGTCTATGCAGTTACAACTGCATAGACTGAAAGGGGATTGGACTGCAACGTCTGCAGTTTGTGTGTGTGTGTGTGTGTGTGTGTGTGTGTGTGTGTGTGTGTGTGTGTGTGTGTGTGTGTGTGTGTGTGTGTGTGTGTTTGTGTGTGTGTGTTGGTGGCTAGACTCAAACCCTGTACCTTGAGAGCAGGTAGCAAGAGCTTGAGTTCCCTACCCACCACCACTTGTGAAATGTGTGCCGTATATTTTTGTTCTGTTCTGTTCCTCATAAAATCTGTAGTTTTCCTGCTGGATTTTGAATTCACTAAATAATGACAGGCATTTGAATTTCAGACTTAATATTCTTCAGAAAGTACATGGCAGCACAAAACCTTTTATCCTAACAATTTTCTGTTTATAAGATCAATATTTGAAATGTGTCCCTATTTTTTGGGCTGTATTCCCCCATTATTGGCTTTGTCCAGGTTTTTTGTGCTAAGAGGTTGAGAGCTGTGGTGATAACTGAATTCACTGAATATGCTTGGGAACTTTATTCCCCCATTATTGGCTTTCTTTACATGTTTTGCGCTAAGAGGTTGAGAGCTATAGTGAGAAGTGAATTCACTAAATGATAGCCATTTAAGTTTCAGTCTACCTGTCTTTCAAGAAACAGCTGATTTGGTATGTTGCTCTGACTGTAGTGGACAGGGTCCTGGGGCCAGGGCTTGGCAGTGAAACGCATGGTGGTAACACAGCATTTTATTCTAGCAACTTTCCAAGATTATACAAGCAATGTTTAAAATGTGTCCCTAGTTTTTGGGATTTTGTCCCCCCCAATACATTTTGGCTTTTTCCAGATTTCTTGTGGTTCAAAGTTGATATACAGTTGAGTGTCAAGTGGATTTTACAAGGAGCTGAGAGCTTGAAGAAAGGTTTAGTGCTGCTTATGCTGTGTCTGCTTGTATTGTTAATAGTACAACAGGTAGTGTATTTGCTTTTGATGCAGAAGGCTGTGGGCTCTACTCCCACAGTATATAGATGCTTTGCTGATACTGTACTGTGTTGTACTTTTAAAGGGGTGGATGCTGCAGTCCTGAGAATGTCCTCTTTGGTGGAGATACCTAGTAATGATGAACATGTTAGTTTGCCATCCATTCACTATTGTAATATTACTAGCTTATCCTTTTTTAAATGTAACATAGGCAATATATTCCTCAAGGGCAAAAGGCACTTTATTTGTAGATGAAACAATGAAATATAAAGTTGTTTGCTAGCAGCAACCTCTTCATTAATTACAGATCTCTTTAATGTGAAATTATTTAGATGACTTTTACTTCTGCGGAGATTGAGCACATTTACTGATACTGGTGGATTGTAAAAATTTGAGTAGACTTTTATGATGGAAATGTTCTGAACTGGGCAGTTTTCTCATTATTGGTGCATGCATTTTGTTTCATTGTTTACTGGAAAAATGTTCAAAACAATAAATTTAAAATGACCTCTAACAACTGCACTGTATTATACAAGGAATATAACTTAATACAATCAGCAAGTTGTATCAAAGAACACATGTATATTTCCTGTGCAAGGGGCCTATGATTTGAAAACAGCCCAAAGTTAATCTTTATCTGCCACTTGCCAGATGTATTTTCTTTGAATGTGGGTTTCAATGCTGTTTCAATGAATGTGAGTTTCAAGGGCAGAGAAGTTTTAATGCTGAGTCTATTTTCATTGTGAGACTGCATTGCTTTATTTAGCAGATGTCTATTAGCTTTTGTGCTGTAAAATGTAAAATAAAACTTTTAAATGAAATCCAAATCATCGCAGAAGTAAAGCAGTATGCACATTACAGTGTTTATGGTAAATGGGGCAAAACAACCAAGTAATGGGACATTGGAATAGCTGCAGGGGGAGGCCCCATTCGACCATGATTTTGTGGGTCTATATCACATTGTCGAATGTTGACAATGTCGAACGGCTAAAATATCGAAAGTGCCATTCATCGAAACTGTTCTTGTGGGGGGCTGTGCCCCCCCACCCCTGCTAATTATATATACCAACTCCAAGATCACACTACAATGAGGAAAGGGCAAATTTTCTGATCCTCACTGTACCACGATCCCACAAAACACTTTTTGATGAACTGCACTTTTGACATTTCAGCCATTCGACATTGTCAACATTCGACAATGTAATAGGAACCTGATTTTGTGAGAGGGGAAGGGTGGTAAACTCAGACAGCCTCAGCTGAACTATACCTCTTAACTGTCCAGATTTTTGCTTCTTATTTTTGGTTTGTTCTTCATAAAATTTGTGGTTTTCAGGCAAATCATGTAGGAATGAAGTCACTAAATAATGATAGACATTGAGTTTCAGACTTCATACTTTTCAGAAAAATGTATGCTAAAGCAAGACATGTTATTCTGTCAACTAAGTTTATATAAGAGCAATTTTTAGTACTGTTTGTATGTTCCCCCATATATTTGGCCTTTCCCAAAGACTTCCTGCATTAAGAGGTTGAGAGGTACTCACAAATAAATTGCTTTATAGAATTAAGTATATCCAAACCTCTCAACTATCCCCAATTTTGGCTGAAAATGTTGCTCTCCCCCTAATAATCCCTCCGCAAAATGGCAAATTTGGAAGAAAACGTGGAGAGTTTACAATTAATAAATAATTGTAATGATATAGATTACTTTTAATTTTAGAAATGCATGTAGATTTTGTTATTTTGTCAGCTGCTCAAGTTAACAGTACTAATATTAAAAAAGTGTCTCTTCTTTGACAGGTTGCCAGCTGTATTGTGTGGCTATTTTATATTTTTGCATCACATTTTTGGTCCATTTTTCATAAAATTGTGTTTTTTCTGGTAAATTAGTAGCAAATCATTAAAGACTGAAGTTAAAAAATAATGACAGACATTTGAGTTTCAGATTTCATACCCATCAGAAAATTCATACTAATGCAAGACCTACTATTCTATTATCTTTCTAAGTTTATAAGAGCAATATTTAAAAATTGTCCTTATTTTTGGGCCTTTGTCCCACTTCTGTTTATGGCTTTGTCTAGATTTCTTGCTCTGAGGCTGAGAGGTATGACAGGCCATTGTTCCCCTCTACTCAACACTCATTAGATCCATTATAGAGTAGATTGTCCCTTTTGGAATGTACCTCACAAGACATCTGCAGTAGCTGGAAAGGCCACAGAAGTACCTCACAAAGAGAATTACTGGTCTCAAACAGATGCCCTACACTGACCTTCTCAAAAAACTTCAGCTTTACTCTATAGCATATCACCCACTCCAAGGTGATCTCTGCCTAACATATAAAGCTATGTCAAACCCAAAGCTGTTGGACATGCTACACCTAAAGAAATCCCAATCCCTCTGAGCTACATGCTCTAGGGACCTAAACCTTGTCACCACAATAAACAGGATATGCTGGAGGGATAGATTCCTGTCCCAGAGACTTCCCATACTCTGGAACAAGCTACCCATCTATGTCAAGCAAAGTTCCTCATTAGCACTCTTCAAAAAAAATCTTGATGAGTGGATGGGAAAAAGGAAATACACCCCAGGGATCATGTCTGTGGCTCTGCTCGACAGGCGCACAGGAAAATAACTTCCTTGGATGGCGTAAGCCAGGGAACCTTGTTGGCTAGGCTTACTTAGGCCCTTGGGCTGATAGCCTAGTACCTACCTATGAACCTAAATGTGTCAAGGCCATTACCATCAGCCAGACATCTCAAACTGTGACATACTTGTTGCACCCAACTCCCCCACATAGTGACTCTGGATGTGTCCAAGCAAGGCATAGAGCAGTTATGCAGTGTAAATATGCAGAGTATCCCCCCATCCAAGGTAGACACAAGTGCTACAATGGCTTTTCATCTGTCCTTGATTGTGCAGAATGTTCTTGTTTTCTGTCATATTTTTATACTGTTGATTTATGCTTCTTCTTATTCAGAAAATGCATGTTGTTGCAGTGCCTATTGCTCTGTGTTTAAGTAGCAATGCTTTAATGACCATCAGGTAGGCTTGTCTGAGACTGTAAGATGTAAGTAAGCTTTAATAAGCATGCTATTAAAGAATTACCAACACTGAAAGCCTTTTTGTTGTTGCCATGCAGAGAATATTTACATAACTAGTTAGAGTATAAGCATTAGGTATTAAAATGCATATGATAGTATTTGTAATAAAGGACAGGATTACAGTATTTTCAGAAGCTCAGTACATTTGTTGGAGACTTACAGACATCTTTGCAGGCTTTACCTGTAAAATAAACAGAATGCCAATCTATCATGCGTGGTCCATTACCTGTGCAGTAATCCTTTAAGCAATTCATCTTGAGTTTGTTTCTTGTTTGCTGTTCATTTTTTACTTTGATCATGTTTTCCCCATAAAACAAGTAGATAGTTGTTGTCAGGCAGCAGGTCTTTTTTGGATAAGAAACATTTTTACAAATGGGGTATCACAGAGATTGGTACTTTCAGCATATTACTTCGTACTTTTATAAAGCTGAAAATAAATTATAATTAGAACTGCAGTGCAAGGAGAAGTGGATGAGTTGAGTGCTGCTTCTTTTTTTATACTTGATTTTTGACTGGTATACCAGTAATATATTTCAAAAGTAATTTATTGTTTCATGCCTCACAACCTTTTTGTTTCCATCTAGATATTAAGTAAGCTGTCATATAGCCAATGCATTGAAATATTTTTCTTCTACAATTCATTTTGCCTTGATTGGACTCTCATAATGATAGTTTGGCACCCAGGGCATCGTATTTAATTAAAGTCCCAGTTGTGCTTTTTAGCATAACTCCACCCCTTTGTAGTTAGCCACACCTCTTCCCATTGTCCTCACCCATTCAACTGTCTCCTACAGCCCCCCTTTGATTTGAAGTCACCAGCCACCACTGATGGCTGAACATGTCCTGTCTAAAAATGCTTTTTTATTTCCAACGGGAATGCTACTGGCAGACACAAGGTACAGCGATGGGTGCATCATTTGCCCACATATATGCTGACCTGTTTATGGGATATCTTACGGAACATCTACTATATAATGATATCCATAATATTTATCTGAATGAGATTGATATTTGGAGGAGATTTTAAAATGATTGGTGGTTGGTGTGGTGAGCAGACAGGCAATGCTTGTTGGAGTTTGTACAGTACTTAAATGACAACAAGTAGGGAATAGAATTCACATTGAATTGTGAAGTTCAACAAATCAACTTTCTGGATGTTACGATCATAAGGAATCCAGATGATACACTTAGAACTCAGGTTTTCAGGAAAAATCCCCAGTACACAACTTGTTATTTGCTTCTAGTCTGCACCCTTACCATATTATCTGAAATATACCTAAATCTCAATTTTTTTGCATAAAAAGAATATACTCAACACAAGAGGATTTCATCTCATTTCAGCAGGATCTGACCCATAAGTTTCAGATCAGGGGTTATAAACAACCTAAAGCAAAGAGTAAAAATGTCACACAGATAACCAAGTGGTTAAAAAACACAAAAAGTAAAATCTAGCAAACTAGACTTCTAACTGGTTATAAACAACAAGATATCCTGTCTGCCAGTAACTGGGCTTTCAAACAAGAGAGAACACAGTTGTTAGAATATAAAAATAAAACACAGGAGGATAATTTAGATACCATTAGGTCTGTCACGACTTATGGGCGGAATGTTAATTTGATTAGGGATGTGGTGTCTAAAAACTGGAATATGCTAATGGCTAATGAGGAACTGTATCAGGCCCTTGGTCCCAAATGCAAATTTTCCTTCTGGAGAGGCAAGACTCTGGGATCTTATTTTTCACATTTTAAGCATGATTGTACCAGGGGGACCTACCAGTCATAGGTTCATAGGTAGGTACTAGGCGATTGGCCCTAGGGCCTATATAAGCCTAGCCAAAAAGGTACCCTGGCTTTTGCCACTCAAGAAAATTATTTTCCTGTGCTCCTGTCGAGCAAAGCCACAGAGGTGATCCCCGTGGTGAATTTCCTATTTCCTATCCGATCATCAAGATTTTTCTTGAAGAGTGCTAATGAGGAGCTTTGTTTGATATAGATAGGTAGTTTGTTCCAGAGTATGGGAAGTCACTGGGAAAGGAATCTATCCCTTCAGCATGTTCTGTTTATTGTGGTAACAAGGTTTAGGTCCCTAGAGCATGTAGCTCAGAGGGTATGAGATTTCTTTAAGTGGAGCATGTTCAACAGCTCTGGATTTGACATAGCTTTGTATGTTAGGCAGAAATCGCCTCTGAGTAGGCGATATGCAACAGAGTAAATCTGAAATTTTTTGAGACGGTCTGCATAGGGCACCTGGTTGAGGCCAGTAATCCTCTTTGTGAGGTATTTCTGCAGCCTTTCCAGTTGTTGTAGCTGTCTTGTGATGTACATGCCAAAAGGGGCGTTGTACTCTATAATGGGTCTAATGAGTGATGAGTAGAGGGGAACAATGACCTCTTTTTTCCTGGATGAGAAACCTTTTGTGATGAGGTGTGCCACATAGAAGGATTTCCTGACTATTGTGGCAATGTGATTTTCAAAGGAGAGACTACTGTCCACCTGTGTCCCAAGGTCTCTTATCACACTTTTGGTGTTAAGTAGACTACCACCTATGTGGTAGCTCATAGGTACAGAGTTTTTACCAAAGAGGATGACAATGCACTTTTTGGCATTTAGCTTGAAGCCATGGCTTTGATACCAGGCATCTGTCTCAGTGAGGCCCTTTTTTAGGATGTCCACATTGTTAGGAGTTTCGATTATGGGTCCTAGTTTGCAGTCATCTGTGAACTTCATTAGCCAAAGACCTTCTGTGTTAGCCTGTACTTCAGAAAAGTAGATACCAAGCAGGAGAGGACCCAGGACTGAACCCTGTGTACTCCACTTGTCACTGGTCTGAAGATGGATTTGGAGTCTGCTACTTTCACAATGTGAGTTCTATCAGTGAGCCAGTTGGCAACCCATCTTGTGACATAGGGATTTATACCTCGTTTAGTAAGCTTATCTATAATTCCAGAGTGGGAGATGGTGTCAAAAGCCTTGGTGAGCTCTAGATAGGCTGTGTGAACCACCTTACCATCATCTACGGCTTTGGTGACTGCTTCAAAGAAGTCTATCAGGTTTAGGAAACATGATCTGCCTTTTATGAACCAAAACTGGATGGGGTCCAGAGTTTGGAGATTACCAATGTCTTTGTTTATAAGTTCCATGATGATACATTCCATGGTCTTGCAGACCAGGCTCGTTAGGCTAATGGGGTGGTAGTCCCCAGGGTCCATGGTGGCTCCCCCTTTGTGGAGTGGGATAACATTTGCTGTATGCCCTTCAGTGGGCACAAAGCCTGAAGTGAGGCTATGATTGAACATGGTGCTTAGGTGAGGTGCCAGTTCATTCTGTAGTTCATGTAGAACGCAGCCTGGTATGTTGTCAGGTCCCATGGATGCTGTGTTCTTGGCTTTGGAGAGAATGGTTTTTACCTGTGCAGCCATGATTACAGGAACTTTGCATTCTTCTGGTATAGAGATGAGCCCTTTAGGGGGTGAGAGGGGGTAAAGTTAGCACTGAATCTATCTGCCAGGATGTTGGCAATATCAGTTGGTTCTGTATATTTAGTGCTATTGTGTTGTAACTCTGAGCAGATCTGAGTGTTGCCATTGAGATTCTTGACATAGCTATAGAATGCTTTGTGGCTGCCTTTAGAATCAGTGGTGATTTTGTTTTCGTAACTAGCTTTGGAGGATTTTATGAGGGATCTCAGCTTCTTACTGAGGCCCACCAGGGAGTTCCTGCAATCATGGGATTTTACTCTTTTTTGCAGCAGTTTCTTTCTTCTGTTGTAGAGTTTGTTTATGGCAGGGGACCACCAGATTGGCTTCCTTTTTTTGGAGGATAGCATCTTGGTTCTGTTAGGGATAGCATGATTCATGCATTTGTGTAAGTGCTTATAAAGTGCATTTGTGTAGGATTCAGCAGTCGTATCTCTATTGTCCGTCTGCATGAGTGTCGTGAAGTTTGGCACTTCTATCTTAAGAAGCGTGAAGTTGGCTTTGGAGAAACTTTTTACGGTGGTTTCCCTAATGGGGGGTGGAGGCAGGATGTGGATGTCTGGGGTGATTAGCTCGTGGTTGGATCTGACCAACAAGGAATTGACCTCTGGTGTGGAACACCGGTCACTTATGTTGGTAATGACCAGGTCTAGGATAATACTGCCCCTGGTGGGAGTGTGTACATGTTGATCCAAGGCGCTGGAATTTATGAATTCCAGAAAATGTTGAGCAAAAGAGTTGGTACATGAGTAGTTTTTCCAGTTAATGGTGGGGTAATTACAATTGCCCATTATTAGGGTGCTGGGTTGTACCCTAATATTTTCCAGTGTATCAAGAAAAGAGGAGTGGGAATCCTGGGGCATAGTGGGGGATCTGTAGCAAGTTACAATTTGGATTGTGCTCTTGCCCAGAGTTAGTTGCACTTGGATAATTTCAGATGCATTATGCTGAGCAACTAGCCTGGAGGTGTGGATATACTTAATGAATATGGCCATGCCTCCGCCTTTAGTGTTTCAGTCCAGGTTAGATGGCCGAAAGGTGTGGTGTGAATTATAGCCTGGTAATGCAGGGGTGCTCTCTGGAGCCTTAAACCAGGTCTCTGTCACTGCAAAGATGTCAATGTTCTCCATTTTAAGGAGTGCCTCGAGTGAATGCATTTTGAGGTTTAGCGTTCTAGCACTGAGTAGCATTATCCTCAGATTGTGCTTGCTTGTACCTGTTATGGTGGTGAATTTGTCATTTGAACCTTGCCTAAAAAAGGCACTATAGGGGTGGCTAGAGCCTTAGCCAGTATCCGGAATCCCAAAGGCGAAAGGTGCAGGCCATCTCTGGCAAAGCATCGTGGTCTGTTGATCATGTCATCCCAGGCAGACAGATACTGGATCCCCTTAGAATGACACCAGAAGTTTAGCCAATTGTTGAAGTCAATCATTTTGTCCTTGTACTGTGGTATCATTCTGGGTAATGGCAGGATGCTACTCAGGGCAAAGGTCATACCTGCCTGAGCTACAAGACTGGAGAGCTCCTCCATGTCTCTTTTCATGTAGTCCAGGGAGGTACGTTTCAGGTCATTCACACCAACATGGACAATGACAGAGTCATATTTGTACTTGTTGTGGAATGACCTGAGTGCGTGCGTTATGTGGCGGATCCTGGCACCCGACAGGCAGCTGACAATAACTTTCTCCTTGTTTAGCCTGGTGAGTGGAACATCAGTGTGCCTGACTATAGAGTCACCTATGACTAGAGTATTGGGTATGTTGTTATGCCTTATGGGCTGTGGTTGAGTGGCACACTGAGTTTGTGGGCTATGTGTCATTTGGGTTGTGTTGTGGGGTGGAGGTTGCTTGCGTTGCTGCTTTGAAGGTCTCTGTTGCTTGAGCAGATTTTTATTGAGAGCCTCCGTGAATGTAGGTGTGTGTTTTGTGTTGCTATATGTGTGTTTTGGTGGTGTAAGTTTTGAGGGGCTTTGTGATGAGTGTGGTGTGATGCAGGTGTTTACCTTCTCCTCTTGACTGTCTAGTCCAGTCCTGGATGAAGAGAGCTTTGCTTCCAGTTTGGCTATATAAGTGCATCTCTCACAGGTTGTACTGTTGGATGGTAAGAGGAGAGGGTTGTCTGTGTACATGAGGCAATTGCTGCATTGCCCAGAGATGACCAGATTCAACAGGTAGACAAGCGAAAACACCAGGAGCTGACCCTTAGACATGCCTGGATATGTGCTTATTTATTACGTGCAAGTCAGTAGAAACCCGCAAGTACGGCAGGTGCAAAGGTTTCAAAATGTACAATAGCAAAGTCAAAAAAGAGAAAAGCCAGGACCATGTGTGGTAAAAGAACATCCATTTAATGTGTAAAAATACACATAAATGAAATTCTAATAGCACATATATACAAAAACAAATAACAAAACCTCCTAGGTGTTGGGAACCAACCCCCAAAAACACCTGAACCAAACCGATTTTGGCCCAATCGCCCTTTTCAGTGAAGTGCTATAAATACTGAGTTCACAAAACTCACTTATAAAACCAAAAAAACAGTCCCCAAGAGTATCCCATTGGATGATACTCCATACATTAATAATGTTAATTCAAACCTGGGGAGAACAACCCTCCCAATTTAATTATCCATTTCCTCTCTTTAATATTAAATATGGAGTGCCAACTAGATTTATCCCTGCAATCACCCATAATGCATTCTATAATTGTGAACCTAAAAGATGCATGTGTATGTTTGGAAGTATGTTTGTATAGTGCATTGGACTGCCTTTTGTTTCTGATATCACTGATGTGCTCTCCTATTCTAAACTTCAAAGGACGTGAAGTCTGCCCTATATAAAAGGCAGAACATGAACAGGTGGCCAAATAAATAAGGCTCACCCAGATTCTGCTACACTTTGCTGTGAGGGAAATGTTGATTTGCTTTTTATTTGTTGTATTTTGTATTGGTTTATTGCCTTTTTATATTTCGAGTGCTGTGATTTGTTTTCTTTACCTTGTGTTTTGCTTGTGTTCTGCTTTTAACTGCATATTAAAACTTCAAAAGACACCACATCTCTGTTTCTTGTGAGTCAGGCAGAAATCTCCCACTCCGTCGTGTTCTTAAATACCACTGTCGGCGATATTGTAGTCGAGGGCCTCACCAGTTCCTTTCACGCAGAAGTGGGCGTGTCGCAAATTGAGTGGCAACCCGGTCTGCATATTACTTGGGGTTTTCGACAAACTGGCAATAAATTCTATATTTTTTTTTTTAACATTTTAGGTCGATTAAAACTTGCCGTTATACACAATATGGGCATATCAAAGTTCAGTCATGCTGCAACACCCTGTAATACTTAAAGACTTAACCCCACAACTGAGTAAAAGAAAGAAGAAGCAGTTACACTTCCGTACGATTGTGTGCTGTACTGACAGCACATAACCGTTCAAAGTGTCAATATGGGATTTTGGTGACTGTTTGACTATTAAAAGCACTGTGACAATGGAAACACTTTAGTTTAAATAAGAAGCTATTACATTGTATCAAATCCATAATTTAGCAGTTGGCAGTCCTCTTAAGAAACTGAAATACCCCAAGGTCGAGAAAGTGTTTTTTTTTGTTTAAATGTCGGTTCATGCCATACCGGTAATTTACTTCAGTTTACTGTTATATTTACTGTCCTATTACAACGTCAAGTGCACTTTTTTTTCCTTCGGTTGTACATAGGGAGGGAATGCATATTCATGATGACATATCACGGGGGTGGGTTTTGGGCGTGGCTTGCTACTGCTCATCTGGTGAGGCCCTCAACTACAGTATTGCCCCACTGTCTTTCTATTTGCCTGCCTCTTATGCTAATTTGACCATATATCTCATTTCCTCTCTGCTTTCACTGGCTTGTGTGAGTAAGCACAAAATTATCATTTTGTGAAATCACTCCCCTTCAACTATTTAAATTTATTGGCCATTCTACTGTATTCCATAATATCAGAATACAAAAGTGATCACCCCCTTTTCAACCTATCTTGCTGTTTTAAAAATAGTGACTCTCCACTAAAGCTTAACTTTTTAGACAGGTAAAACTTAAGTTACCTACTTTAACATCTGACTTCTCTAGTTTACACTTCAGTGTTTAGGATAAACCATTTTTTTCATCTTACCTTTAAGCATCCCTGTGCTACCACTTGCTCTAATACCTGCTGGAAAGCACTAGGAAGCCTTATACAAGCACTCAACTCTCCTTATTAATAAGGCGAAATTAATCATAGGCACTAAACAGCCTATAATTGCAAAGTACCTTGCTAAGGTAAGGGAAAACAGCTCCTGTACTTTGAAAAAAAAGCACCAAACCAGGAATGTCCAAGGGTCAGCTTCCGTTGATTTCTCCTGTCCACCTGGTGAATCTGGGCATACTGGGGCAATGCAGCAATTGCCTCATGTACACAGACAACCCTCTCCTCCTACCACCCAACACTACAAGCTGTGAGAGTTGCACTTACATAGCCAAACTGGAAGCAACGCTCTCTCCACCCAAGATTGTGCTAGATAGTCAAGAGGAGAAGGTTAACACCCACACTACACCTCAAGCAACACATAGCCCTTCTAAACTCACACCACCAACACCCACACATAGCAACACTAAATCCACATATGCGGAGGCCCTTAACTGTAACCTGCCCAAGCAGCAAGGACTTCTGAAGTTGAAACGCAAACAAACACCAATCACAACCAAAGTGTTACATAGCTCTCAACACCAGTGTGCCACCCAGCAACAGCCCCTAAGGCAAGGCAATGTACCTAACACTTTAGTCATATATGACTCTATAGTCAGACACACTGATGTCCCACTCACCAGGCTGAACAAGGAGAAAATTACAGTGAGCTGCCTGCTGGGTGCTAGGATCCGCCACATAACTCATGCACTCAACTCACTCCACAACAAGTACAAATATGACTATGTCATTGTCCACGTTGGAGTGAATGACTTGAAATGTACCTCCATGGACTACATGAAAAGAGACATGGAGGAGCTCTTGGATCATGTGGCCCAGGCAGATATGACCCTAGCCCTGAGTAGCATCCTGCCTTCGTCCAGAATGATACCACGATCTGTTTGTGTCTTTCGGCTTTTCCCAGTTAGGGGTTGCCACAGAGGAACTCCGGTCCGCTAATGATTGGCAGTTGATTTTTACATACCGGCTTGCCAGGCCTGATGCACAACCTTCAACAAAGGTACGCCCATTCACGCATGTCTCCACAAAGAAGATGCTCTAGCTGAGAATCGAACTGGACAGCGTCTTACTGTGAGGCAACAATGCTACCGCAGCACCACCACCGCGGTATGATACCACGATATAAGGACAAAATGATTGACTTCAACAATTGGCTAAGCTTCTAGTGTCATTCAAAGGGGATCCAGTATCTGTCTGCCTGGGATGACATGATCAACAGACCATGATGCTTTGCCAGAGATGGTCTGCACCTGTCGCCCCTGGGATTCAGGTTACTGGCTAAGGCTCTTGCCACCCCTATAGTGCCTTTTTTAGGCAAAGTTTAAAGGGCAAAACCACCACCGTAACAGGTGCAAGCATGCAAAATCTGAAGGTAATGCTACTCAATGCTAGAAGTCTAAACCTCAAAATGCACTCTCTCGAGGCACTCCTAAAAATGGAGAACATTGATATCTGTGCAGTAACTGAGACCTGGTTCAAGGCTCCACAGAGCACCCCTGCAATACCAGGCTACAACTCTTTCCACACTTTTTGGCTACCAAACCAGGATCGAAACACTAAAGATGGAGGAGTGTCCATATTCACCAAGGATATTCACACCTCCAGGCTAGTTGCCCAACACAATGCATCTGAAATTCTCCAGGTGCAACTAACACTAGCTAAGACTGCAATCCAAATTGTAGCTTGCTACAGATCCCCCCACCATGCCGCAAGATTCTCACCACACCTTTCTAAACATACTGGAAAATATTAATATACTACCAAACACCCTAATACTGGGTGATTTCAACTACCCTGCTATTAACTGGGAAAACTACTCATGCACCAACACCTTTGCCCAATGATTCTTGGAATTCATAAATTCCAGTGCCCTGGATCAACTAATCCATAGTCCTACCAAGGGCTCCAATATCCTAGACCTGGTCATTACCAACATGGGAAATCAAGGTTCCACACCTATGGTCACCCCCTCTTTGGTCAGGTCAGACCATAAGCTAATCACCCTTAACATCCACATCCCACCCCCACCCCCCAGTAAGGAAACCTCCATAAAAAACTTCTCCAAGGCCAACTTCATGCTACTCAAGTCAGAAGTTACAAACTTCATGACACCCATGCAGACGGGAACTGAAAGTTCGACTGCTGAGTCCTACACTAAGGCACTGTATGAGCACATCCACTCGTGCATGAATCGTGCCATCCCAAATAGAACCAAGATGCTCTCCTCCAAAAAAAGGAAGCCAGTCTGGTGGCCCCCTGCCATAAACAAACTTTACAAAAAAAGGAAAAAACTGTTGCAGAAAAGAAGAAAATCCCAGGATGCAGAAAACTCCCTTATCAGCCTCAGTAAGAATCTGAGATCCCCCATAAAATCCTCCAAAGCTAGTTACAGAAATAAGGTTGCCAAATATTCCAAAGACAACCACAAGCCATTCTATAACTATGTCAAGAATCTAAATGGCAATGCTCAGATCTGCTCTGAGCTACAACAGAATGGCATTAAATATACTGATCCCAAGGATATTGCCATTATCCTGGCAGATCGATTTAATGCCAACTTCACCCCCCTCTCACCCCCGAAATGGCCCATCTTAATACTGGACGATTGCCAAATTCTGGTAATAATGGCCACACAGGTAAAAAACACACTCTCCAAAGCTAAGAATACAGCATCAATGGGACCAGATGACATCCCGGGCTGTGTACTACATGAACTACAAAATGAACTGGCACCTCACCTAAGTGTCATGTTTAATCATACCCTCACCTCAAGCTTCATGCCCACTGAGTGGCGCACAGCTAAAGTTATCCCACTACACAAGGGGAGGATCCACCTTGGATCCCGGGAACTACCGCCCCATCAGTCTGACGAGCCTGATCTGCAAGGCCATGGAACGTATTATCATGGAACTTATAAACAAAGACATTGGCAACCATCAAACACTGGACCCCACCCAGTTTGGGTTCGTGAAGGGCCAATCTTGTCTCCTGAACCTTATTGACTTCTTTGAATCAGTCTCCAGAGCCGTGGATGAGGGTAAGGCAGTCCACACAGCCTAGCTGGACCTTGCCAAGTCCTTTGACACCATCCCCCACTCTGGAATCATAAATAAACTTACTAAGCTGGACATTAATCCCTACGTCACTTGATGGGTTGCCAACTGGCTTACTGACAGAATCCACACTGTAAAAGTAGCTGACTCCAAATCCAGCTCCAGACAAGTGACAAGTGGAGTACCTCAGGGTTCTGTCCTGGGACCTCTCTTGTTTGGCATCTACTTCTCTGAAGTACAGGCCAACACTAAGGGACTCTGGCTAACAAAGTTTGCAGATGACTGCAAACTGGGAGCCATTATTGAATCCCCAAATGATGTGGATACTCTACAAAAGGGCCTTACAGAAACAGATCCTTGGTGCCAAAGCCATGGGCTCAAGCTCAATACCAAGAAATGTATGGTTATCCCCTTTGAGAAAAAAACATGTACCCATGAATTACCACATAGGTGGCAGTACACTAAACACCAAAAGTGTGATAAGAGACTTAGGGACACAGGTGGACAGTGGTCTCACCTTCAATAACCACATCACCACAACAGTTAGGAAATCCTTCTATGTGGCACACCTCATCACTAAGGGCTTTTCATCCAGAAAAAAGGAGGTCATTGTCCCACTGTACTCATCCCTCATTAGACCCATTATAGTATACAACGCCCCATTTGGTATGTACCTCTCAAGACATCTGCAACAACTGGAAAGGCCACAGAAATACCTCACTAAAAGACTCACAGGCCTAAAGCAGATGCCCTATGCTGACCGCCTTAAAAAACTCCAGCTATACTCTGTCACATATCGTCTACTCTGAGGCGATCTCTGCTTAACAAACAAGGCCATGTCAAACCCAGAGCTGTTGGACATGCTATACTTAAAGAAATCCCAATCCCTGAGAGCCACATGCTCCAGTGATCTAAATCTTGTCATCACAATAACCAAAACATGCTGTAGGGATAGGTTCTTGACCCAGAGACTCCCCAGACTCTGGAACAGACTGCCCATACATGTCAAGCAGAGCGTCTCTTTGGCCCTCTTCAAAAGGAACCTTGATGATTGGATGGGAGAAAGGAAATTCACCCCGGGGATCACATCAGTCACCCTGCTAGACAGGGGTCCAGGGAAGTAAATAGTGTGGGAAGAAATAGCCAGGGAATTGTTATGGCTAAGCTTGTATAGGCCCTATACCAACCTATGAACCTATGAACCAAGAAGTACTACAATTAGCAAAAAAATTAATTTTGTACACATTGGGTGTGTTTTGACTGGTGAATTCTGTTGTTTTAAAAATCCTAAGGCAATGTGAGCAATGCCCCCATGGCATACAGCCCCTCAATATATCCCCGTGAGTGTCCTTTGAATATAGGAATTCCTGTTGTGCCCGGTTCCTTTGTAATGAGAAAAATATGAGCCCAGAGTACGGCCCCTCTGAAATGAAAAAGATCATCAGTCTCCCAAACAACTTGAAAGCCTATCATCCCCAATCAAGATATTCCAATGACTGTTAATGCTCTGCATAAAAGCACTGGCATTTCTGCCAAAAGTGGTCACAAATCTAATCAAAGATTTTTTCTCAGAAGATCTCCTGTGATATTCTAATAAATTGGGTCTATCCTGACCCGTAGCCCAGTTGCATGCCCAAATAATGTTCCCTATTGATAACCCCTATCTCAAAATCGAGAGATGAGAGCCTGTTTGTGTTGATTATACATTCAGGTATCCGAACAGATTCTTCGAACAGAGAGGAATTGAGATTTAGGAATATTACGAATCACATGTTGTGGATGAAAGCTACTAACATGAAGGAGTGAATTATATTGAGGAAATTTCCTGTAAATTTGAGTGTCCAGAGTGTTGTCAGACTTCTGGCTGACAAGGACATCCAAAAAGGTAATCTGAGTTTTACTGTAACTAAGTTTAAACTCAATACCCTATTTGTTTTCATTAAGATAGGTCACAAACTCCTCCAGGTAAGTGGCATCAGACCTCCACACAAGCCAACAATCATCTAGGTGACGCCTCCAGATATCTATTTCATTAATATACAGATTGTGGCTAGAGTTGTAAATTAATTCCTCCTCTAAATAAACCATGAAGAGATCTGCATATATGGATGCAAAAGATGCACCCATCACTGTTCCCTGTACCTGCAAAATACATTGGTCCTGGAAGTAGAAAACATTCTTAGTCAACACTTGTTCCGCCAAACAAACTAAGAAGGTGCTAAAACCAGGTCTATATAATTCAGATACCTCCAGCCAATGTTGCAGGGCCATCAAACCAGCCCAGTGTGGGATATTGGTGTAAAGGGATGTGACATCCAGGGTACATAGAAGCCAATCCGCTTTCAACTGTGAATCAGATATAATCCTCAAACATTGTGTAGTATCCTGGATGCGTGACCTAACAAGGGCCAGTAATGGTTTCAAATAATAGGTCAGATATTTTGAAAGGGATTCAGTGAGGGAACCATTCCCTGACACTATTGTCGACCCGGTGGGCTAACAGGGTCTTTGTGTATCTTTGGTAGAAGATAAAGATATTGTTTTTTGGGTTCCTGAACTGTACGTTGTATAAGGTCTGAGTTGGAAATGATGCCCTCTTCCTTAGCTTTCATTAGAAAAGCATCAGTGGCCAATTGGTAGGATCTAAGGGCATCCTTGTATAGTGCCTACCATCCTTAAGTTGTTTAAAGGCCTCATCCTGATAGGCTGCCCAATCTTGAACCACAACCGCCCCTCCTTTATCTGCTTGTGAAATAACAATATTCCTGTTGTTCCCAAGTCTATCAATACACTGCATCTCATCATGGGTTATATTATTGGAAATGGTAAAATGATTGTAATTATTAAAATGGAGATCTTTGAGAACATTATGTAAGAAGATAGAAACCATTGGTGACGTAGGAGGCATAAAGGTAGATCTTTGAAATTTAAAGCCAATAGATGTGCTGGCCGAACTATCGTCAAAAAATAGACTAAGATTTAGCAATCTACAAAAATCCATGACATCTTTGGCAAAGGAATGGTCAGGAACAAAAAAGTCTGGCACAAAGCTTAAACCTTTATTCAAAACATTTATTTCCATTTCAGATAGGACCATGGAAGATATATTATATACATTCATACAAGGTACCATTATTGCTTCATTAACCTGAGTAGTCCTTCCAGACTGCTTACGGGATTTGTGTTTCCTCCCCCCTCTGTATGTATATATTATGAGGGCCACTTCAATTAGCCACCAAAGTTTGGATAAGCTATGCAATGCACAACTATAATACCCCAAACCATAACAATAAATTAAATAAACAATTAAACTAATATAACAATCCCTAAATTCCACAAAACCAGGGTCACATCTACCCAAGCTGATAATGTTTGAAAAAGAAAAAAACGTATAGGCTGAAAACACCTGACCAGCAAACAAATATGTTAGACAAATGGCCACATCAACCAATAACAGTATAGTGATGATAAATATCCATAAAGCAACATACAATGTCTCAATATGATGGTGTCCAAATGCCGCTGACCACTGAAGTCTATACTGATACAATAAATAGCTCTTGTGTACTATCAAATCCACCTATGTGGTAACCACAATGCTCCGTATCAACCACCTCAATATAAATAACCAATGTGAATAGCAACCAAGCCAAATTAGGTTCTGATACCATAATTGCCCTTGTGGTGAAAACAAAAGCAATATCTAAATGTATTGCTCATGTACATAATGCTATGTATCGAGTACTCCAGAAACCCGCAAAGCAGGGGGACACCAAAAATCATCCAAAACTTGTATTCAAAAATGTGGTCCCATCCAAAATATATTGTAGCTATAATACCTTCAATAAATAAAAACAAAAATTAATTAGCCTAAATTATCATAACCCCTGGATGTGGAAAACCAAGGGAACCCCACTAAATAGGTTAAATCCAAACTTCAATGGCCAACAGCCTCCTAAAGTTCTAATATGATAACCATAATATGGTAGCCCTACTCAAAATGGATCCAGGAGTATAGAGTAACCACTAATCAAATCTTCAAGTCCCCAGATGGATAAGATGATCCCCAAATGTCTAACCCAACACAGTGACTGATAATTTGCAGATATATTATAGACCAACCAAAGGTCTAAACCCCCTAAGAGTAGCCTAAATCTAACACTAACGTGCTACAATATATTATCTTATGTAGATAACTAAATTACATGGACCAGCTAAAACAGTGATTAACATTAACTATATATAGGGCCAAAAACTGACAACAACATTACTCACATATAATGAAATCTGTGATAAAAAGCCATAAGTGAGTCTTGTGAACTCAGTATTTCTAGCACTTCACTGAAGAAGGCGATTGGGCCGAAACTGATTTGGTTCAGGTGTTTTTGGGGATTGGTTCCCAACACCTAGCAGGTTTTGTTATTTGTTTTTGTATATATGTGCTATTAGAATTTCGTTTATGTGTATTTTTTACACATTAAATGGATGTTCTTTTACCAGACATGGTGCTGGCTTCTCTCTTTTTTGACTTTGCTTATTTATTAAGTACTAAAAATTGTTTTCTTCTAGATAAGTGAGGAAAGTTGAGTGCTGTAGCAATTTGTAGCTTATTTAGTGCTTACAACGAGTTCTGAACAAGTGCTGAGCTCAAAGAAACAGATTTGAATGTTAAAACTAAAAAACTGTCTAGTTCTAAGGGAAAATTTGAAGAGTAGACTTTATGGCGCTGGGAATAGTTTAACCCTAGCTAAGCTGCAATGCATAATGTGCATTTTTTTTTAATATAACAGTAGCAAATGAGCAAACTGATTTGAACAAATTAACCAATAAAAAGCTAAAACTGAGCCCCATTCCAGCAGTCTGATCAGACAAGTTCTAACTGCATACTCCTGCCACTAGAGTACAGGGGAACCTTCTCCAAAAAAGATGGTCTGGATTAGTGCTCAAATTATACAAACAAAGCTAGATTCAGCAGGTCAGAATTTAGTCTATGCTACAGCAAACAAGGCCTACCAATTTCAGAAAGAAACAGATCAAATAAGAAGGAACAATAAGCCTTTAACAAGAAACTCCCAGCTCAGAAGGGTAGAATCTATCCTCTCCTTCCACAAGAGTGTAGACCACACCTTCTTAATGTGAAATAACTGTCCCGAAGCCCAAGTGCTTAAACCAGAGCTAATACACTTTTAGAGTAACAGACACTAAGCCTTCAATCAGCAGCTCCCACCATAGAAGGATGTAAGCTACCTGTCCTGCCACAACAGTGCAGACCACAAACCTTCTTAATGTAAAACAACTGGTCTGAAGCCTAAGTACTTCAACCAAAGGCTTAGAATAACAGTTACAATTTAAACAGGCTACTAACAGGCAGTAATAAATGCAGCAGAATAAATGCAATAAAGTAGGAAAAAAACACAAATACAGTAAAAGCAGATGAATAAAGTGCAATTTTTTTATATAAGAGTGACTATTACTGGGGATAAATTACTAGGTTCATTCTCATGTGGTCACAGTACATTGTGTAAGCATATGCACAAGTCTAAACAATTTTCCAGTAAAAACAGTAGTCAGGTTTATGACATAAGATTCTTTGCTAACTGTGGAACTGATTGGGTTATATACTTGGCTACTTGCACTTGCTCAGCATTTTACGTAGGTCAAACCTCTCGTCCCCTACGTATTCACATGTCTGAACACCTAAGAGATATATGTAACAAACAATTAACCAATGCCTTATATAGACACTGTACTTCCCATAGAACTGCAAAATGTTATTTTATGATTATTGATAAGATGCAGGGGGACAGAAGTAATAAGCTTGGCTGACACTCCATTTTAAACAAAAAGGAGAAATATTGGATTATTAAATTAGGGGGTCTTTTTCCCCTGGACTTAATGATCACTTATAATTTAATATATTAGGTTTTGTTTTTTACAGGAAGTGACTTAACAGGAAGATGGATTATTTCATTATTTAATTATTTTTTCTATATAAATGGTTATGTGTTGGAATTACTGACATGTTTTTTATCACTGAAGAAGGCAAGTATGCCGAAACTGGTATGATGTTGGTGACATAACCTATTTATAGTTAATAAACTATATGTGTGCTTACTACACTTGGGTGCTGGCTGTTGTACTGAACATTTGAATCTAAGTTTGGCCATTTGCACCTGTCGTACTTGCGAGCAATTTTCTGGTATCCCCTCTTAACTGTAATACAGTACATTAACTCACAACACTACACAGGTTTTTGGTTATGCAGGTGTTTCTAGCAATACATACTGACTGCTACCTACTGTAATTTAAGCATGTAAATTATATATAAAAGGAATAGGAAACATAGCAGTGTACCTTGGAATCTGGTGCAATAATACACCAGTGGACAGCCAAAAACATAACAATGGAGGTATGTGAGGGCTGTGATAGCAGGTGTATGTGGTCTTTTATCAGCAACTTGTGGAAAGACACCTGCTAAGGCAGCTATAACAAAGTACATGTACAACTGGGACCCTGGTGCAGAAATACATCCATATAAAGCCACGCACATACTCAGGGATGTAGAAATGTCTCTCACAGCCTGTATATGTGCACATATATCTTGCAGATACACACACTTTTGAAGTGTCTCAGTAGCTCAGCCTGTCAAATGCCTTGCATACAGTACATTTTGCCACACACAGCCCTGGGTTCGATTCCAGTGTTGTGAGGTACTTCAATTACATTATTGTGCAGACAGCAAGTAACAACTGTGTCTTGCAGTCTTAATCCCCACAGTTTACTGCTAATTAATTAACTGCTACCCAGTTTTGCAAGATAAAGGCCTGCAGGCAGAGACAAAATGCACATATCTATATCACCTAGCTATATGTTGCCTACCACTCTGTTATTCACACTGTTGCATATAACAGACATACCTTATGTACATGCACTGATTGGACTGTAGAATACCCTTACCCTGGCTTTGCCATAATGACAGCCCTAACACAGCTGCCACAGTTACACATACTGATTGCTGTCTAACAAAGTGTTAACAACCCCTCTATGTGTTGTAGGCTGCAGCAGCTGCAGCCTGTGGCATACACGGCTGTATGTAAAGGTAGCTGCTACAAACTTACCATACCTCCCAACTCCCAAGAACAAGGAATCCGGACTTAGCCAGGGGAGCAAAGGGCCAGAGATAGGGAGATGTTCAACAATTTACCCCTACAAAGATAATAGGTCGATAGAATAACAGCTACTGGATTAGCATGCATATTCTGATGGGTATGAAGTGTGACACTCACATGTCTCTCTTCTCTTACTGACATTAACCTGCAATGTTTGCCAGTGAACTGCCAGATGACCACAATGTTATGGGACACTGACCAAACATATGATTCAAAACTGTGGACATACTTCACAAATCTACAGTAGACAGTAATTGTACCGGGTCTACATCAGTTGATCGAAGTTTTACTACTTCGAATCAGTATACATCGAACACTACTGATCGAAGTAGTAGAACATCGAATCACTATTAAAACATTTTGTAAGACAAAACAAAACAAAAGGGTGTAGGCAGGGGGCAAGCCCCCCTGCACCCCCACACCCCCGCTAGTTAAATATACCAACTCCGGGACCACACTACATTGAAGTAAATGGAAATCTCCCCTTATGGAGATTTCCGTTTACACGTTCAATATTCTAAGCATTCGCTATTGTCTTGTCGACAATATCAGATTCAATATTGTCGGCTTTCGACAATGTAATATAAGACACAGTTGTACCTACCCTCTGTGATGCTGTAGTCTCCACACCTTAGTAATGCCCATCTCAAACAGTAAGAAAGGGGCCAAGGCCTACACGAAGGCCTTATATATTGCACTGTGGTGGCGTGTCATTGTCTACTGATACTGCAATTCAGCTGTTTTGGCTGCAGTTAGCAATTCTGAGCCACTGATTGGTGTAGAGGCAATTAACTACTACTGAGCATTACATTCAAAAGGCAAGCAACTGGTGCTAGTGAACAGGTCTGTATGAGATTTCAGGTACACAGACAGTGTATGTTACAAGATTTTCCAGAGGAAAGATTCAAAAAAGGAATACTGCACCCCACCAAGTATGTAATAGATATTTCCATATAACGGGATGCAGATAGGAGGATGGAAGCATGAGGAATAGGGAGTACAGCAGTAGGCTTGTTGTAGATCTATGGTATTGAGATGTCATTGATACTCTGCTGTCCTACACCTACAGGCATGACTCTCACCTGTCCCACCTTTCCAGCACATCTCAGCTCTGTCCCTATCAATCCCTCCCACAATGGTCGGCTGTTGTAGGAAAGCTAGTGGATTACATGTAGTACACAATGACAATAACTAAGAGTGTACATTCTTGTAGCATCAAACAATGTAGTGTATGTCACCTCCTCTCATTCTATGAATTTGTCACATATATAGTTCTAACATGGTAAAAGTGTCCCTGAATCTCCCTGTTGTACTCTGGCTATATCTCTGTGTCATTGACATGTGTCTCAGTTTGGTTAAGAGCTACACCTAACATACCTGTCAACCTCCTACAGCAAGAAATCAGGACAAAGCCAAAAGTAATGGTTGGACAAAGGGCCAAACTCAGTAACAGAGTATATGTATTGCCTGTACAATGTAAGAACATGAGTAGACTAACACATATTACTGTAGTATAACTGTTTTCTGAGGGGTATGATGTGTGAAAGTCAGAATTCAGCTATATATTCTGACATCAACCATCAATGTTGCCAACCATTGTCAGACATCCACAGATTTGTGTGAAAAGGACCACATGTATGAAGCAATCATCTTGACATTTTGCGAGCATCTGTATAGTTGAGATGTATGGTGCCTGTAAGGGACATATACTACAGCAGGTTTGCATTGCTTTCTGTCATTTTGGAACACTGGTTTTGCTGGAGTGTCCCCATATCAATGTTGTAATAACACACTGCTATTTGTCTGACAGTGGCAGTATGACATATTAGTGGGAATTTCCCCATGGGGGACACACCACAATAGACTGCAGTGATGGCTGTAGGTTAATACACCAGAATCTGTCTCTGCACACAGGAATATAACCCAGTATTGCTACTGTCTTGGTGATAGCCACATATGTAGTGTATTTCCAGATTGTGGGGTATAACGTGTGATTGAGCAGTGGATAGTGCAGGCATTTATGGGTGTGCAGGATCTGTACATAATGGACATCCATGCATCTGGTCCTATAATGTGTTCCCCTCTTGTTATCTTTTAGGAACCATGTATCGGAGGAGACATCCACCATTCACAACTGCAGAGAATGCTGTAATACTGGATGGCTTCAGGCACCACCATCACATCTTGCTTAGCAGGGCTCAGCACAATCAGGAACAGTCGGCAGCATTGTTGGTAGACCTTGTGCAGGCTGGTAATCAGATTTCCCAACAGGACAGGACCTATGAGCAGGTCCAAAACCAGGCCACAGATATGCTGAATGCTGCATGTCAAAGGACAGCTGCTATTGCCAGGATCATGCTGCCACTGGTGGAGGGCCTGTGACGGAAAAACCACTCATGGCCGCAGAGAAATTCCTGGTGAACCTATAATCAACCAACAGCTCCCAGGCATCCATTACACCATACATCCTGGAGGTGGGTGCCACAGAGTCCACAGAAGAGGAACATCCAGGTAAGCTTACTGTGTTCACCAGTGTAATACTGTATGAGTCATTGTGGCAAGCTGTACATACCAGTACATGGGTGTCAGGTCTATCTGCATGGGGGGGGGGGGGTTATGCACAGTTATGCACACACATTCAGAATGTCAGCAATATAGCCATTATCACAGTAGCTACTGTACATGTGGATATATGCACATGTTACCTTGTAATACTGCAGCATTTGGTGATGCTGACAATCCCTCTCCCTCACCTCTTCATAGGTCCATTGGGTGTGGCCAAAGCCTATGGTCCTGTACCTGGTAAGTATGATACTGTTGTTTTACAGATCATATTATACCCCAAGAAAGTTACAGGCTGCACTTTTGCCCTACATACAACTGTTATGCTTAGCCAGAGTAGACTATTTGTATATTCCAGTCTGAAACATTTAACTACAATGCATAGACTGAGTAATCACAGGTGTGTATTTGTACAAACATTAACACGTTTGCACTTATAATTATGAGCAACTATGCATCCTGCTATACATGAGGCAATAACTCCAAGATGCTTGTTCAAACACAATACAGAGATGATACATACCTGAGACAGAGATACTATAACTGGCATATCATTCTCAAGATAGGTGTTATGTGTCGTCCTATCATATACACTGTCATACTGTATACCTCAAAGGTGTATTGTACTGGCAACATTAACTGGATGTAGCTGGCGTACATGTTATAAAGAACCTGACTTGTCTATGTCTGTTGTTGTCAGTTTGTCTGTTGTGCATGGGAGCAGAGATGAGAAGATGTGGCACATGTAATGGATCCTCATCTGTATGCATATGTGGGGATTACCATACATAATAGTGCAGATAGTAATGTATTGCTTTTGCCTTGCTTCTCACAGGTGAATGGGAGGGGTTGGCGTCTGTCCCCCTCACAGCCTGATGTCAGTGTTTCATTGGACTCTGATGATTGTGGTGGCCATAGTAAGGCACAGGTGGGGTTGTCCAGGGGCTGAATCTGTCCCAGAAGTTGACATTCCTCTTCTGTCCCCAATGGCCCCACACACAGTCAGTCTTCCCACACATACCCAATCCCCAGTGGCCACAGATATTGGACAGTCAGAGGGTGATGACATTGCACAGGACAGTGTGACAACTATGGCGTCAGTGAGTGTAGACAATGGCCATTGCCAGAGAGCTGGTGAAGTCCCACAAAGGCAGATTGACAGGGTTGCTCAAAAGAAGACTGCTGCCCATCCACCACCTGTCACAGGTGTCACATCACGGGTCACTGTCTGCATGTTTTGGGCCATCATGGAGGCACAGGCACATTCTGAACGCAACACCAGACAGATGCTTAGGGTTATGAATGCAGCACAGTCTGACATCCATCACTGCCTCCAGCACATTGGTAACACTCTGGATTGGTTCACTGATGTAGTGGACAGATGGTGGGCTGAGACAGTGTCTGTTTTTGACCGCACATTGTCTGTGCTGGCACATCTGGTTGGAGTTGGGCATCAGAGACATGGATGTAGGCCAGCAGGTGGGGTTGTCAGAAGCTGAATCTGTTCCAGAGGTTGACATTACTCTTCTGCCCCCATTGTCTCCACACACAGTCAGTCTGCCCACAGATACCCAATCCCCAAGGCCACAGATATTGAACAGTCAGAGGGTGATGTCATTGCACAGGACAGTATGACAACTATGGCATCAGTGAGTGTAGACACTGGCCATTGTCAGAGAGCTGGCAAGGTCCGACAGACATTTTGACAGAGGTGCTCAAAGGAAGACTACTGCCCATCCACCACCTGTCACAGGTGTCAAATCATAGGTCACTGTCCACATGATTTGGGTCATCATGGAGGCGCAGGCACATTCTGAATGCAATACCAGATGGATGCTTAGCGTTATGGATGCAGCACAGTCTGACATCTGTAACTGTCTCCACCACATTGGTGACACCCTGGATTGGCTCACTGATGCAGTGGACAGACAGTGGGCTGAGACAGTGTCTGCCTTTGACCGCACATTCTCTGTGCTGGCACATCTGGTTGGAGTTGGGCGTCAGACACATGGACGTAGGCCAGCAACACCATCTGCTGAGAGTCCACCTCCAGCTCTACAGAGGGAAATGTGCTGTCCACACCCCAATGTGGCAGGCCATGGCACTGTGGTCCTGGGTGATCCTGTGGGGGACAGGGGCCCAGCAGACAGCAGTCACCATAAGTTACTAGCACCACATCTGACCTTGGGCATGGTGGTGCCTGTGCTACTCCTGGTGAAGCCAGTTCCCATGTTCATGGCCAGAGATGGCGAATGGTCCACCATGTACAGTTCACAGCTGTCCACCATACACATATGTAGGGCTAACACTGGGCTTGACTGCACACACTCCAATACCATGTCACATGCAGGTTACCAACAGACACACACTCAGCACCTCTCCATGGCCCATCTAACCAGCACCCCTTCCTGAGTCACACACATGGTGTCAACTGTTTGACACAATCTAGACTTCTAGCACCCCCACACCACACCCTGTGCATGTGATGATACCTGTGCCACATCCCTGCCATCCATGCCATGGATGCAGGGACCTACAAATATGTGTCTGATGCACAGGGTGACTATATTACTTTACATGTGTTTGTGTAGTGCAGTAGTGTTATGCCATTCAGTTGTTGTGGGCCATGACAGGTACTGTATGCTGGCATGGATCATGACTAGACATCAAACTTTGTGAATCTTTGTTGCCTGATGAGTCACTGGTGGTAGTGTTACAGAATGACAGGTGGGTCACAGACCTGTGTATGTTTTAGTCCCAGGAGTATGAGTGGTTAAACTATGGACACATGGCGGCAATGCAGCTGCACAAGCTAGCAAGGTAGAACAGCAGAAATATGAAATCAGCCAGGTGTGCTAGTGTATGTGCATGGCTGTCTAGGTGCATATGTGTAGAACAGTGTGTCAGGGGCAACGGGGATAGCCAGCGTCATCATGAATTCATACCCTGTGACAAGGTCTGCTACCCTTGATACGTGTCACCTGAGTATTCTGCATTTACAACTCCAGATGGTAGTGGACATCAATTATGCTTATGTAGATGAGGGCAACTTAGGGTCAGCAGCTAGTCACAGGGCCATAAAATGCATAACCATTGCACAGAGATAGGCAAGATGGACATGTCTCTAGTACTGCAAGGGGATATATTTAGACACACACACAGACACACACACACACACACACACACACACACACACACACACACACACACACACACACGCACACACACACACACGCACACACACACACACTGGCTGCTGTGAGATTAGAATCCCTACCTATCTAGTAACACACACTATAACATGTAGTACTTATATGTACCACAGAGTTTATCTGATTAAGAGCGTCAGCCAGCAGTCTTAAGGTGAATGACATCAGCAGGCCTTGTAAAGGAGGCCAATGTTGAGGCCAGCAGCTAGTCACAGGGCCTTAAAATGCATAACCATTGCACATAGATAAGTCAAAAGGGCATGCCTGTAATGCCACATGGGGATATATGTACATACACAAGTTGGATGATATGAAATTAGAACCCCCTACCTATCTACTGTTAGACAGTCCAGCTTGCAGTATTTATTGCATGTGCCATGGAGTTTATCTGATGTTAGATTGCCAGCCAGTGCTCTTAAGGTGGATGACATCAGCAGGCCTTGTAGAGGATGGAATTTAGTGTCCAGCAGCCAGTCACAGTGCCATAAAATGCATATCACTGCACAGAGATAGCCAATGTGGGCATGTCCATTGTACTGTGAGGGGATATATTGGCACACACACAGAGTTGGATGAAGTGAGATTAAAACCCCTACCTATCTAGTATTATACATTAGAGCTCACAATACTTATCACATGTACCACAGCTTATGTCTGTTGTATATGTTGATGCAGGCACAGTACTTGTTGTATATGTAAAGTGGCCTTGTGTTAGATAGCATGTGTGGCCTGTAGAGAGTTACTGCTTGGTACTGTTATTGTATCTAGTGTCCTAGGGTTGGGATACCTGATAATATTCCTGCTATGTGTGTACACTTACCAGGCTGGCCATATGTGTCTGTTTGCAGTTTGATAGGCGAACATGTGGCCAGGAACAATATGGCCTGTCCAAGGCATGCATTGCACTCATTGTACATTTCATCACCTGTGTACCTGTGTCTGTCTACAGGGTGAGAGTCCACAGGCACAGCGGTCTGGGGGCGAGTGGATTATGTACTGTTGCGGCCTTGGTCTGGTTCCATCGGACAACTGTTGTGATGTGTAAGTGCAGATAAACCCAGCATTCCAGGGTATGTGCGGACATTCGTACATCCACACCCATATCAATATAAATGTGTATAACAGGGATATTTCCTTAAATTTTGTTGTGCATACATTATGTAAATATGTTATGCAGATATATGTGAATAGGCTATGGATCATTGTACTTTATATAGTTATATACATCTTGTTATCATATATATATATATATATATATATATATATATGACACATACTGATAGATACACTCATCAAGCATGAGGAGGATAGGGAGAGACAAATATGTATACGTAACTGTTTGTATGTTCAGACATATTTCCAAATAGCACGTGTTTGGGCAGTAAAGGCGACAGACTTGGACTCAAGTTAGCTAAGTGTAGGAGCATGCTCAGTGTGACTGCCAGTACTTACAAGGTGACTCCATGCCAGAGCTACCTGCACTCCAGTCCGGGATTATATGTGCTGCTGCAGGCCATTGGCTGCTGCACCTTTACCTTTGTACTGCAGTTCCCTGATATTGTCAAAGGCATTCCTCGGCTGTTTGCTGACCTTAATATGTGACTCATACCTCACAGCTGTACATAGCTTCACAGACTGTCCAGCATTTTGCCGCATATGTTTGGTCTGTTTTACATAACATTGTGGTTTTCTGACAAATTAGTGGGAAATCAGTATTTCAGTATTATCAGTATTATCAGATTGAAGTGAATAAATAATGAAAGATATTTGAGTTTCAGACTCCATACACATCAGGAGATTCATGCTAATGCATGACCTGTTATTCTATTGACATTCTATGTTTGTAAGAGCAAATATTTAAAATCTGTCCCTATTGGTGGGCCTTGGTCCCACTTTTATTCATGGTTTTGGCCAGATTTCTTGCTCTACGAGGTTGAGAGGTATGCTGTGACTGGGGTACATGATGTAACACCACACACAGGGTGACAGTCTGCATACCTCTCCCTATACATGTTTTTCAGAATGTCCAGCATTTCTCCACATATGTCTGCTCTGTTCCTCATCCATTTGTAGTTTTCCGGTACTATACTGTAAACAGCAGTCACTGAATTGTTGTAACTACTGACATATTTCTGTAAAGCCTTTACATCCTCCACCTAATCTGACCTGTTTCAACCTGATGTTATACTATCCACCTGCTAGGTTACTCAGAGCCTGTATAATGTCTGTCTGTAGGTATGGCCCTTTGTCCCCCCATTCACTCTGGCTTTGTCCAGCTTTGTTGGAGTAACAGCTTGAGGGGTTATGACAGTCTGTGGGAATATCACCATATGAGTACCTCACATGCAAAAAATGTTGGATGCTGCCAGATTTGAACCATCAACACTATCACCCATGCTACTGTCCCTGGCCCATGTGCCACACCAGACGCCAGACAGAGAGACTTCATTCCTCAAGAACATACAGGAATTGTCTAGTCTGCTGGTATATCATTGCAGACTTATTGTTACAGTAGTTTTATGGGAACACTGATGTGTTTGGGGTGGAGGACAACCAGCCCATGCTCTGCTGGTACAGACAGTCATGCAACTGTCCTGTGACCCCACTGTTTGGCATCTCCCTAGAATAATGTCGTTGAGCTTCCAGCCATGTGGCCTAGTGCATATTATGGGAGACATACTAGTGAACAGAGTACCCATTGTCCCAAGTGGCTGTTAGATCTGTACAAGTAGCCCAGTAGCCCACTATAGATCTCTGCAAGCAGCCCAGTAACACTCTATATTAGCCCACTATATTCCCTTGAATACATGTGGCAGGTCCATACATATGCTATCATATTGTAGTACCCCTTACAAGTGGTATGTAGGAGAGTGACTTATCTTGCAGTTGACAGACCTGTAGTTTGGGCCTACCTCTGTCTGATGCATGCAGTCCACAGCCAATACATCATGAAGTACAGGTTGTGTGGTCTAGCTGGCATCATTTTTACTAATATGTATGCAAGTCAGAGTAAGGTGTCAGTCCCTAGGGCCCTAGATTGTCAGTATATGTGCTATGCATTGTCTCTTGGCCAAGGCCAAGGCATATTGGGCATGTCTACATCTGCCTACAGGAGCAGCCTCAAGGGGTTCCTCCTCCAAGTCCCCTTGTGGGTGCAACTGTAGTGACCTAGACACTGGTGTGGGGCTGTGTATCCCTTCCCTTTACTGATCCTGCTGCAACTGTTTCCACAGGATTATATTGTGTAGCATGGCATATACTGTGAACATCTGTGCACATGTGGCTCAAGAGTACTGCAGGGCTCCACCAGATATATACAGGCACTGGAACTGTGACTTCAACAGCCCAAACAAACACTCTATGATGTTCCTAGTTTGTGCATGTGCCTCATTATGGTGTTTTTCGGTGTGTGTGCATTTCTAATGGGTGTCGTCATCCATAGTTCCAGTGCATAGCCAGCATCCCCCAGTAAATGGCTGTGTGGGATGTCCCCCCTAGCAAGCATCTGGTACAGCTGTGATGCATGCCAGATATGGAAGTTGTGATAACTGCCAGGGCTGCTAGCACACACATTTAGGTAATGCCCTAGGTATTGCACATGACCTGGCAGTTGATGGAGTGGTACCCTTGCAGTTGACATAGATTTTCCTCTCCTCACCTGGTGGTGCCTTAATGTGTACATGAGTGCAATCTATGGCATCCAGTACCTCAGGTGTGCTACATGGTAGAAGAGTCGCATACTGCTGGACCTCTCCTCAGGGGTGTGGGGAAAATAAATGTGCTCACTGGCATGTGGTAGCATGGCATCCAGGAACTGTGGAGTATACTGGAAGCAGATGCCTGTGAGACCCCATCATGTCCCCAGTTGGTCTTTGGAAAGTACCTGTAGCTAGTATCCTAAGGGCTTTGTTTCTACTGGGATGGGTTTCCCTCGGTTGTCTCTGGGTCAGAGTTGAGGTCAACAGAGCTCAGTGAGTTCTTGTGGAATGTCCCTGTCCACCCTGTAGTTCTCTACAGTCTCCAGATCATGTAGCGCCTGGAAGGTTACCCTGGGACTAAACACTCTTCTCCTTCTCAGTCTAGGCCTATTGTCAGCATCAGCAGCAGCTGCATTGATCTCAGCATCTAGCACATACATATGGAGCAGACCTGCAGCAGCCCCTAGTATTCTCTCAAGTCTGTACTCCAATGGTGCAGAGTAAGGGGGAAAATCAGATTGTAGAGAGTACGCATATTTTATAGTGCTCTGCTGTAGGTATAACTTGTGTGATTGGCTAGCTATGATGCATGCCATCTCCCAAGTACATCATTAAGGGGTTTTAATGGCCCTAGTTTAAGTGAAATAGGGCTCATTAGTAATTCATATATCATTGGCTTTCTCAGCCATTTTTTTTGACAGCCTTCCTTGCTGAGCACTGTGGTGTCCTGCTCAAAACTGCTCGGCAAAGATAAACAGAGTTTAGTAGTCTGTAGACACACCTCCATGGAAAGTCAAGCTCAAAATGGTGGCGCACCACTCAAACATGCATAAGCATGATGAAAGACGCACCTCAGAGGTAAACATATCTTAGCAGTCAGTGTACACACTGCCCTGCTCAGCTCAGTGACATGCAATGCAAACAGGTGCCGCTGAGCTCCAATGAGCTTACAAGCCCTTGGACACACTCCCTTTGATGTCAGCTACCTCTTCTGTGGACACCAACACAGTTCTATGCCTACACGGATGGGATCTGCGGACACAAATACCCATTTGTGCTATTCAGTAATCCTAGCTCATTCGCATATAGATCCATGCACAGAACCTGTAAACTACACAGTTCCTGGCCCTGCCTTGTTAGCAACCACAGCTGTGTAACACTGTATATACTCCACATGGGTTCCTATAATGCATTACTGTTACAAACTCACAAATTCTGGTTTTTACACTCTTTTTATATTTTTTTCCATAAAAGCATGTTTGCGCACTGCAGCACACCATGCAAACATACACAGGGTCTTAAAAAAAATAAAATTACTTTACATTATTTTCCATATGTTTTGGACACACGGTGGATAGTTTTGCACATATCTGTGTCCACTATGCTGTTTCTGACACTCTACACTTTGACAGCCCCTGGTGTCATTTTTACATCCTGTACACAGACTTTTTCCATGTGCATTACAGACACCAACACAGGGTCTGCAGGACTGCCTATCTGGATGCGGGATCACTCCACCACCCTCATCTGCATGCATTTCACCTGCTTATGAGGTGATTTGCATGCCACGGACATTTCTGTGTTCACGCACTCGTGCATGCCCCTCAGCTCCGTTTACTGGATCGTACACCTGCTTACTTCCATGTAAGCACCATGCCACTATGCCTACACAGAAAATAAGTCTGTGTAGGCTTTACTGAATTCCCCCATTAATTTTGAAAAGGCTATGGTTCTGAGTTTTCATAGGGATATGAGTACTATCAATGATTTTATAAATAGCAGCTGGAAACTTTTTTCCCTTTCAAATGACTTAAGCAGTATTGTGGGTACTGCACCATGTTTTATTCACAAAAGAAACCAGTTCATTGTGGAGAAAATGGAATAACAGACTATATTAAATTCTATGACCAGTAAAAGAGCAGACAGTTATAACTGTGGTAGATGTAATCAATATAAATATATCTATGGAGGTAGGGAAGTGTTTGTCAAAAAAATTACCAAAGCTATAAAGCTTATAAAACATTTTAATTGTGGCAGAAAAAGGGGTAGTATATCTGACTATTTGGACCTCCTGTGGTTCATTTTATGTAGGCAAAACAGAGAGAGAGAGAGAGAGAGAGAGACAACATTCAGAAAGAGGGTGTACGAGCATTATTATGACATGGTGAAAAAGAAGGTAGACAATGCATTATTAAAGCACACACTTAACTGTCCTCATTTTATTTTTTTTATTTATGGTCCTATAGGAAGTGCCAAAAAAAAACAGTGACAGACCATGGAAGCTGAGAATAGATACCAGGAGCTAGTGTGGCAGATTAGACTTAATGCTACCAACCCACCAGGAATATTGTTCAGTTCATATGTGTTAGAACAGGACAGCATATGTTTTACTTCTACATATAATGTTTTATATACATGATTCTGTCATTAAAAAGTTAATTTTTTAAAGAGCGAATGGAAAAAGAGTGATAATTTTAGAACAAGTCTGAAATGATTGAACTCTAAAATAATATTTTCATAGGTTCATAAGTTCATAGGTACATACTAGACTAATAACCACTGGGGCCTTTATAAGCCTAGCCATGCATTCCTATTGCATGCTACAACTGTTTTGAGCCTTACATGTTATTTTAAGGGGTATATGCACGACTGGGTATGATTTACAGACTGCCTCTGTCCATTAGAGACACAGGTGCTAAATCTGTGGTAAATTTTCAATTTCCAGTCCAATGGTCCAGGTTACATTTGAAATGGGTTAGGGAATAATTCTGTTTCACATGGTTGGAAAGCCTGTTTCAGAGGAAGGGAATTCTCTGAGACATATACAGCATGTCCTATTTATGTCACAAGCAAAGTTCAAATCCCTAGATTGAGTAGCTCTAATGGTATTGGTTTTGAAGATGTACAAAAGGTCCATCAGAGCTGTATCCATGAATAACATATATGACAGGCACAGTTCACCTTTCAACAGTCTGCAGGAAACAGAGAGTAGACATAAGGCTATGATGTGATCTGCATAGGACATTGTTTACACCCTGTATTCTTTTTTGTGAGGAACTTCTGTGGACATTCCACTTGCTGCATGTGCCTGGTCAAGTACATAACAAAGGGGGCATTGTACTCGATGATGATCTGATGAGGGTCGACAACAGAGGAATTATGACATCCTTGGACCTAGCTGCCATTCCCTAGTTTATAAGTTGAGCAATAAAGAATGATTTCCTTCGTAGTTTAGACACATGTTGGATGAAAGCCAGGTTACTATCCACATATGTCCCCAAATTCTTAATTACTGGGCTCTCTCTTTTGGGGCATGTTATCTATGAGATAGTTTCCTGGGGGCCCAAGTTCTCAAAGGGTACTATTTTTATTTCTTGGTATTGAGTTTTAAGTTGTCGTTTTGGCACCATCATTTATCAATATCAGTCCTTCTTGTAGGATGTTAGTGTCTTGGGGGACTCTGTGACTGCTCTTAGCTTGCAGTCATCTCCAAACATGGTCAGTCAAAGGCCATTGATATTGGCTTTGATTTCTGAGAAGTGAATGCCAAAAAGGCGCAGGCTCAGCACACTGCCTTGGGGGCCTCCACTGGTGACCAGCCTCTTTGTGTAAGTGTTCTTGCCTATCCAAACTTCCTAGGTTCTATTTGAGAGCCAAGTGGCTATCCAATGCATACGATAGTGGTTAATGCCTAATTCTGTGAGTTCGTTAACAATGCCTGAATGAGGTATTGTAGCAAATGATTTAGGAAGGTCAAGGTAGGCACTACACACCATTTTATCCTCATCCATTCCCTTGGTAACTTGTTCAAAGATGTCTACCTGGTTGAATGGTCATGATGTACCGTTGACAAAACCAGACTGGGTTGGATCCAGTGTTTGAATGTTTTATATGTCATCATTAATCATATCCATATAATTCTTTCCATGGCTTTGCAGGTGAGACTAATCAGACTTAGGGCTCTGTTGTTCCCATGGTCTGTTGATGGACCATCCTTGTACAGATGGATTACACTTGCAGCCCTCCATTCATGTAGCACAAAGTCTGTCCGGGTGCTATAGTTAAATAATGACTCCAGAGATCCAGATAGGTCAGGCTATTTATGAGGCATGCTGGGATATCATAGAGAGAGTATGTTTTTTAATCTGAAGAATTGTTGTGAAAGCTTGTTAATAAAAGTTTTTCCTATAGTGATTTGAGCCAATCTTTATGGAGTTTTGTTGGAGCTTTGCTGACCATGTACATCATTACCTGCTGGAGCTTTCTTTCTTTCTTTTTGTTTGTTTGTTTGTTTAGATTACATTTAGGACCTACTCTCTACTGATAGTTGGGGGTAATGTTTAATGATATTAATTGTGGAGCAGCCAGTGGGATAGGGTGGTAAAATTGCAGCTGAATTTGTCAACCAACAAATTTGCTATATTTTCCAGCTCCAAGTAAGTGACTCCACTAATAATTAATTATCTGCACTGTTGTGTACTGCCTTTGAGGTTTTGGACATACCTAAAGAAAGCCTTATGGTTATCCTTGGCCTGGGGACTATCTTTACTGCAAACTTAGCTTTGGTAGACTTAATTTGCCTAATCTTACTGGGCATTGCACCTCCCTATTTTAGCTATGTCTTCTTTCATTTTGTTGTACAATCCATTTGTGTTGTGATTCCATCGGGGTGGTTTGTTTTTTGAGCTAGTTCTGGACTTGTCTCTGGTAGGCACAGTTGTCTATATGCATCTATTAACATGATTGTACAGGGCTTCTGTGTACAATTTTGCATAGGCAGCTGTGCTCTCCATGTTCTGAAGGGGCTTGAAATTCAGGATATCCCTTAATGATAGGTAGTTTGCCTTAGAGTTGTTCCTAACTGTTTCAACAGTTGCTGTTTGCAGCTGTAGTGGGTGAATGAACTAAGTGGTCCAGAGTGTTTGTCCTGCACCTTTCATACCCCTGATAATTGCATATATAACTCCAAGATCAAACAACAATATGGTAAAGATGAATTCCCAGATCACATGCAAAAGGCCAAAGGCTGAAAAAACATTGAAAAAGAGCATTTGCTCCTATGAAAGTTTGCACTTACAGACTACAACCCTACATATATATTTATGATTATATTTTAAACAAACATTGACTGACAAACCAACAAGCATTTAAGCTCAAAACACAAATCAATGAAAAAAAAGGAAAAACACAGAAATCACTATTTGTTTTACAGGGGCAAGCCCCCCCACCCCCACCCAGCACCCCTCGCCACACCTGTTGCCACTTGTGTAAAAAAACTCATTACAATGGACAGAGGGCAAATTTCACAATCTCCGCTACTCCATGATCTCGCACAGGCAATATGCTGGTTCAGTTCAATCAAATGTATTTTGCTCATCTATATGGGCTTACTTTGATTTTGATGAAAGAAAACTCCACTCATTACTATTTACCCATATGTCTTACCATGGAAATATTGAAACACATAATCTTGAAAATCACAATCTCAAGATCATAATATCGACAGACCAAAACTCTGAAGATCACAGTGTCAAAAATTTTGAATATCAAATTTCTGTATAGATTTATACATTAAAAGAAGTATTGAATTTCCCTACCAGTATGGACCCAAGAACTACTGCTACAATGGGTCTTGTGTGTGTGTGTGTGTGTGGGGGGGGGGGGGGGGACAAGTCCAGGTATTTGATATTCTGCTTTTTGTTATTTTCATCCTGCAATATTGCGGTCTCAGGATTTTGATTTTTAAAATGTTGTGTTTCAAAATTTTATATATATATATATATGTATATATATATATATATATATATATATATATATATATATATATATATGTATGTATGTATATATATATATATATATATATATATATATATATATATATATATATAATATTTTTTATGCTTTAGGAAATTCTTGATGTGAAGTTGTTCTCGCCGTTCATTCTTTACTGATGTGTTCGGAGCCGATCCTCGGCTCCGACACGGCCAACTGCAAAAACTCGAGGTCTTCAACCAGCTCAAGGCCAACTCCCTAGCCAATGATGTACCCTGATCTTCCCTCAGATCTTGTTTGCCGCTGCAACTTGATTGGACTTTCACCAGCTCTGACCAGTGAATAACTTTTCTTATTTCAATATTATAGCTTTAGTTTTTGGTAAAAACTAGTAAATTAGTACTATAGTAGTTAGAACTGTTTTTTAAGAATAAGGGTGATGTGCAGAACTGTAGTAACTTAATTAAATTAAATTGATCAGTCACAGCATGAATATATGGGAAAGAGTAGTGGAAGAGTAGTGGAAGCTAGGTTAAGAAGGGACGTGATGATTAGTGATAGCAGTATGGTTTCATGCCGGGAAAGAGCACTACAGATGCGATGTTTGCTCTGAGAGTGTTGATGGAGAAGTACAGAGAAGGTCAAAAGGAGTTGCATAGTGTTTTTGTAGACCTAGAGAAAGTATATGACAGGGTGCCTAGAGAGGAGTTGTGGTATTGTATGAGGAAGTCGGGAGTGTCAGAGAAGTATGTAAGAGTGGTACACAATATGTATGAAGGTAGTTTGACAAAGGTGAGGTCTGCAGAGGGAGTGATGGATGCGTTTAAGGTGGAGGTGGAATTACATCAAGGATCAGCTCTGAACCCTTTCTTATTTGCAATGGTGATGGACAGGTTAACAGATGAGATCAGACAGGAGTCCACGTGGACTATGATGTTTGCAGATGACATTGTGATCTGTAGTGAGAGGAGACCCTGGAGAGGTGAAGATATGCTCTAGAGAGAAGAGGAATGAAGGTCAGCAGGACTAAGACAGAATATATGTGTGTGAATAAGAGGGAGGATAGAGGAATGGTGAGGATGCAAGTAGAGGTGGCAAAGGTGGATGAGTTTAAATACTTGGGGTCAATAGTTCAGAGTAATGGTGAGTATGGAAGAGAGGTGAAGAAGAGAGTACAGGCAGGATAGAGTGGGTGGAGAAGAGTGTCAGGAGTGATTTGTGACAGACGAGTACCAGTAAGAGTGAAAGGGAAGGTCTACAAGAGGGTAGTGAGACCATCTATGTTATATGGGTTGGAGACAGTAGCATTGACAAAAAGGCAGGAGTTTGAGCTGGATGTGGCAGAGTTAAAGATGTTAAGATTTGCACTGGGTGTGACAAGGGTGGACAGGATTAGGAATAAGTATATTAGAGGGTCAGCCCAGGTTGGAAGGTTTGGAGACAAAGACAGAGAGGCAAGATTACGTTGGTTTGGACATGTGCTGAGGAGGGATGCTGAGTATATTGGAAAAAAGATACTAAGGATGAAGCTACCAGGTAACAGGAAAAGAGGAATGCCTAAGATAAGGTTTATGGATGTGGTGAGAGAGGACATGCAGGTGGTTGGTGTGACAGAGCAAGATGCAGAGGACAAGAAGAAATGAAAACAGATGATCCGTTGTGGTGACCCCTAATGGGAACAGCTGAAAGAAGATGATGAGTAGTTAGAAGTGTGTAGGCTTGTGCTTATAATTATATTACATTAGATATTTAGTCTTTAAGGTCGTGTTTTGTGGTTAGGCCTTCTATTCTCCCTATCTCTCTTAGTTAGTGTGTTTAAGAGGAATTAGTGGCCGCGTTTTACCATTAGGCCCTTTAATTCTTCTTTCTATTAGTTTAAAGTGTGTGTTAGCTCTTTAGTAGAGCATATAGTTCGATTTTATAGCATAATTAGTGTGTTTAATAGTGTTAGCCATAGTTTTTCATAGGGCATAGAGGATTTTCTCTACTAGAGTGTGTGTTTAGCCCTTTTTTTTACAGGGCTTATACTTACATTTTTTCCTGTTTACTTAAGTAGTGGCCGTTTTTTTTGGTCATTAGGTTTCTAGTTCTTATTAGTGTTAGTGTGGTGTGTTAGAGTGCAATTGTAGCCCTTTTTTTACACAGGGCATATAAATAATTTCTGTGTTTTTTGATCAGTTTAAACCTTTCTTAAAAGGCTTAAATAGTTGCTGTTGTGTGAATTGCTTGTGGAAGATGTCACACCAGGAGAAAGAGAAAGCCAAGTCTCGCTTTAAGAAGTACCCTAGATGTGGGCGAAAGATGTCCATAACAGATGGACATATTGAATGTGTGTACTGCTTGGGTGAGATTCACCTGCAAGAAAGCTGCTCTATATGCCACTCCTTCAGCTCAAGAGTGTTGCATGAGAGGAAAAGAAAGTTGATGGATAAGGGTCTACTTAAATCATCTTTTCAGGAATCCTTGGATAAGCCAGACAAGCACTCACAGAAGACAGAGCCACCAAAATCTCCATCTACATCAAAGTTAGCTTCCATTAAAGCATCAACATCGGTTCCACAGCCTTTGTAACCGATTGCCGTTATGGATCAGAGTTGGTCCCCCACTTTGGAGCAAGTATCTCCAACCTTAAAGTCTCCTGTACTACAATCTGTGGCCTAGTCACATTCCTCACAGGCCTCAAGTAGAATGTCTGATCTGGATGTGGACCATGTGGTGAAGAAGCTCCTACAGATAACGGTGCTAGCAAAAATGTTATCGGCACTGACCCAGGGGGCTTCAGAGATGATCTTAGTTCCTCCTACATCTTCTGTTCCTCCTCCAACTTGCATGGACGTTTCGGAGCCAGAGAGTGCAGAACTGATGATCGTGGACTCTTTGGGTCTGACACCTTCTATAGGTTTGTCAACCAATGAATCTCAGGGCAGACACTCACTGGTCGGGCCCAGGGAGGATAGTCAGACTGACTTGTTAGTGCTGACTTTACCTCTCGAGGCCTCGGCTAGGATGAGCTCAGCCCCGACCTCTGGCTCGGAGCCCTCTGTACTGGTGCAGATGATTTCCATTGGATCTTCAGATCTGAGGGCTTCTTCTTGTTGGGACCAAGGAGCCTTTGAAGTTATGAGGAGGGCTTTGTCCACCCCGACAGCCACTCCATCAGTCCAAGCAGCTCTCTCCCTGGAAACACCAGTGTCTGCCTCTTCTTCATACACTCCTTTGAAGTGTAGAGATCCCGAACCTCAGGAAGCTCCACTGGGTGAGCCATGTTCTTCTGAGACCTCTCCAGAAGCCCCCACTGAAGAAGTGCCTAGGAAGAGACTCTGCAAGAGGAAGCATTTGGACTTCCCACAGGAGTCAGTCACTTCGGTTACTGACTTAGATGAGTCAGAAGGGTCCCCACGGTTCCCCTCAGAATTATCTTCTTTGCAGATATCTTAGAGATTCTTAAACAGAGGGGTGGCTGGAAGTCCCTTAACCATTCTGATGATGAGTCAGTTCTCCTGAAGGCTTTCACATCTCAACTCTCCACCTCTTAGGTGTCTCCACCCTTCGATGAGTTGCTGAAATTATTCACTTGAAGGGCGTGGGAATCCTCAGACACCACAGAGCCTGTCCCTGCTAGGCCTAACAAATTTATTACAAGCCCACAAGACAGCCTTTACCTTACCAAAGGAGTACCAGTTGATGCTATGGTGGTGGCAGGCAGCCACCAAGAAGGAATTATCGGAGACTTCTTCTTCTGTTCATCCTCCTAATAGAGAATCTAGGATTATGGACAGATACGGGAAGCATATGTTCAGTTCAGCGGCCTTTGTCCTTCGATCGCTGAACTACCTCACACATTTTATCAGATTGTAAAGGGATCTCCTGAATGAGCTAGGAGATACCCTTCAGGGTTCAGTAACTGTGGGAGTTTCAGACAAAGTAACTTCCCAGCTCTCCACTCTTAATTCAATAGTGAACTCTTCCATGTGTCTGTTGTCTTATGCAGCTGATGGTATGAGCAGGGCAGCTGGTACAGGAATCGCTCTCAGGAGACATTCCTGAATGTGCTTATGTTCCTTTGCAGAACCCTTTAAGTCTTCCTTCATTAACACCCGCTTTAATGGTTTGTCCCTTTTCGGACCTAAGGTTAAGGAAACTCTTACCAGGAGTGAGAAAGATGGAAAGACCTTGTCTGCCATCGTTGTATGTTTTTCTACCCCGAACAGACCTTACCCCAAAGGGAGGGGAGGTGGAAAGATGTGGTTCCGAAAGTCTCAAGGATCTTTCCAAAACACTCATGGTGACAACCCCTCTAGAGGCAGAGGAGGGGATAATAATGGAAGACTCTGTCCACGCGGCAGAGGGGGTCCGCAGAACCAAGGAGACAGAGAGCAGTTCTTTGACAAGCCCTATCAGCGCTTCTGAGAGGAGGCCTGACTGTCCATCTCTGGAGGCAGTCGGGGGACACCTATCTTTGTACCTAGATGCCTGGTTAAAAATAACAAAAGACAGCTGGATACAAAGCATAATATTCAGAAGATACTCTATTCCCTTTGCCACCCCACCCCCTCTAATAAAGAAAATCCCAGACGTTCCACCCAGTCACAGGGACCTAGCAGCCTTAGAAGTCCAAAGGTTTCTGGACAAAAGAGTCTTCCAGCCAGTCCCAGCAGACCAAAGAGGATCTGGAACTTACTCAAGGTTCTTTTTAGTTCCAAAGAAAACAGGGGACTGGAGACCTATTCTGGACCTAAGCAGACTAAACAAGTCAGTGAAAAAGACAAAGTTCCGGATGGTCACGCTTCAGTCAATACTCCCCTTTCTGGGGAAAGACAATTGGGTGTGCTCTATAGATCTTCAGGATGTGTACTACCACATAAAAATGGACAGACCATCCAGGGATCATCTATGATTCTGGCTGGGAGCCAGCCATTATCAATTTCGTATTCTGCCCTTTGGTCTCACTACAGCCCCCAGAGTGCTCACCAAATATATGGCAGTAGTCACCGCTCACCTGAGATGGTTGAGATTCCAGGTGTTTTCATATCTAGATGAATGGCTCCTCACTGCCACCACCAAGCATCAACTCATTCATGCGAGGGACACAACCTTGCACCTATGCAATCAATTGAGGATTATCATCAACTCAGAAAAATTTGCCTTGTCGCCATCGCGACAGACCGTCTTCATAGGAGCAAAACTAAACACAGTTTCTATGACACTAAGTTTGCCTCCAGAAAGAATTTCTCTTTTATGAGAACAAGTATCATATCTGCTTCCGAGAAAAAAAGCCCCAGTCTCAATGGTACTCAAATTACTAGGATCAATGGCAGCAGCAATCATTGCCATTCCTCTCGCACAAATGCATATGCAAATTCTTCAATGGCTTCTATTCTCTCAATGGTCCTTTCAGGAACTTCCAATGTCACATCAAATTTTCATAACAAATGCGTGCAAGAAGGACCTTCAATAGCGGCTGACGTCTCATCATGTATCTCAGGGACGTCCATTCGTTCTACCCAATCCCATAGCCATGGTGACCACGGATGCTTCCTTGTTTGGGTGGGGGGGGGGCATTTTCAGGGAAGAACAGCCCAAGGCACGTGAAAGAAACATGAGGCTCATCTGCATATAAATGTCCTGGAGATGAACGTGGTACTTCTAGCATTGCAGACTCTCTACCTCTGGGGTCAATTGCAGTTCAGACGGACAACATGTCAGTGGTCTGGTACATCAACAAACAAGGAGGAACTAAATCTTACCCCCTGTGTCGGGAGGCCATGAGAGTATGGCAGTGGGCAATTTCCTCCCAGTGCTTTCTGATAGCAACACACATCCTGGGGAAATCCAATGTGATAGCAGACAAGCTGAGCAGGGCAATTTTACTGCCTCACAAGTGGTCCCCAAAGCAACAAATAGCGGAAAGGATTTTCCGCAGGTGGGGCCAACCTTGCTGCAATCTTTTTGCAACCCCAAAAACACAAAATGCAGCAGCTACTTTGCCCTCATCCTCCCAGCCAGGGGAAGCCCCAAGGGATGCACTGGATCACAATTGGCCCCTTGGGTCTCCTTTTTACATTTCCCACTTGCCCTCTGATTCCCAAGGTATTACAGAAAGGAAAACTACTGGGAAGGACCATGATACTAATAGTCTCTTACTGGCATCGGCAAATTTGGTTTCCCTTCTTCCAGCCTCATCTTTTGGAAGAACCCTGGATCTTGGACCCAGTTCTGGATCTGTTGACCCATTCATCGGGGACTTTTCATCCTTCACTTCATTCCCTCAAGCTGACAGTCTGGCTGCTCCAATTCCCACAGTAGCCAGGATTTACAACCTCTCAGCTGAGGCCCAACATATTATAACATCCTCTCATAAATCATCTACCAGAAAGTTATATCTTGGCAAATGGAAGACATTTTCCTTATGGACTGCTCAGAATTATGTTGATCCTTACTTAGCTCCGATCCCATCTATATTGGAATTCCTAACTAAACTTTTCTATGAAGGAGCAGCTGCAGCTACTATCAGAGTTCAATTAGCAGCGATATCAAATTTTAATTTTGGTTTCCAAGGCTCTAATGTCATGTCACATCAACTCGCTAAAGCCTTTCTTAAAGGTGCCATTCATTTGAGGCCACCAATCAGAGCTCCAGTCATGCCATAGAATCTAAATTTTGTTCTATCCAGAATCACACTTCCCCCTTTTGAATCAGCCTCATCCTGTTCTTTGAAATTTCTCTCATGGAAGACTATTTTTCTGATAGTCATTACTTCTGCTTGGCGGATTTCTGAACTGCAAGCCCTATCTATCAAACCTTACCTGATTTTCCATAATGACAGAGGTTCGCGCAGAACTAATCTATCCTTTTTACCAAAAGTTTGTTCAAAGGCAAATCTTAACCAATCTATTGAGTTGCCAGTTTTCTTTCCCCAATGCACATAATGGATGGAACACATGCTGCACAAACTTGATGTACATAGACAACTATGATTTTATCTATACAGAATGAAACAATTCAGGTCAACGGATCAACTATTCGTTTCTTTTTCAGAGTCAAAGAAGGGTGCCTCAGTGACAAAAGTAACCTTGTCAAGTTGGCTATCATTGCATTTCCTTCATTTATAATTCACAAAATGCCCCTTTGCAACAAAAAGTAAAGGCCCACTCTACTAGAGCTATTTCAACCTCCTTAGCCTTTTCTGCAAGGTTACTATTAGACTCTATTTGTGCAGCAGCTACCTGGTCAACACCTCATACCTTTCTCAGTCATTACAAAGTAGACAAGGCCTGCAGGGATAGGGCCTCCTTTGGTTCCACAGTTCTGAGGAATATACTCCCGTGAGCCACCAGAGAAGATGCTGCTTGGGATGCTACCCATCAGTAAAGAATGAGCGGTGAGATAGAACAACTTCACATAAAGAAGTTATGTACTCACCATAATGTTCCATGTGAGTTGTTCATCTCACCTTCATTTTTACATCCCACCCTCTGACCTCAATCCAGTCTACTTGAGGTCCATATAGTGCTTTGTCTCGTATCCAACTCTCTGAGTGGCATATTTATACTACTAAGTAGTCACACAGCAAACAAGATCTGAGGGAAGATCAGGGTGCATCATGGGATAGGGAGTTGGCCTGGAGCTGGTTGAAGACCTCGAGCTTTTGCAGTTGGCCAAGTCGGAGCCTAGGATCGGCTACAAACCCATTAGTAAAGAATGAAGGCGAGATGAACAACTCACATGGAACGTTATGGTGAGTACATAACTTCTTTTTTTTGTGTGTGATCATTGCTTTAATGTATTTGAACATTTTACAAACTTGTTACATAGTACCTCTACATAAAGGTGTTATCGCTACAGAGCTTTCAAATTACAGGCCTGTTGCTATTCTATCCCCACTATCAAAAATTCTGGAAAACTGTATACATTCTCAACCTCTGGACTAACTCTCCACCAATAACCTAATAGCCAAATCGCAACATGGACTTAGAGCTAATCATAGTACTACAACTGCCCTCCTTCATTTAACTAATACCATTATTCAATACAGGAATGAAGAAAAATTAGTCTCATCTTTCTTGATCTGTCGAAAGCTTTCAACACTGTCTCCCACCACAAACTACTGACAGTACTCTCGGACCTAAATCTTAGTCTCTCTCTCTCTCTCTCTCTCTCTCTCTCTCTGCACTCACATGGTTCAGAAACTAACAGGACTCCAACAAGCTGTAAAATGGGAAAATGACCTATCCCCTCTACTTCTAATCACACTGGGGGTACCCCAGGGTTCTATTCTTCGTCCCCTTCCATTTATTCCCTTCACTAATAACCTTAGTACAGTTACTTCTCTTGCCTCCTTAGTCTGATATGCTGATGATTCCATACTCATTAGTTAAAACTGACCACAGATTAGTCATCTTCTAACTGACACTAACACCAGAACTCAAAACGGCAGAAATCAGACTAAAAATCTTCACCAAGGCAAACTATACCCTCCTAGGTGAAGGTATAAATGCATTCCAAACCTCACTCCAACAATGCCGAAGCTTACACTAATGCCCTTTACAATCATTTGCATAAGTGTATAAACTCATCTGTACCAGATAGAATAAAAGCCAGAGCCCCAAGTAAAATCAAGCTGCCATGGTGGACTTCCAGCATCAACAAACTCTACAATAAATGCAAAACGCTGCTGTCCAAAAAACAGACAAGGATCCAACAATGGAAAAGCACCCTCCTCAGCCTTAACAGGCAAATAAGATAACTTGTCAAATCCTCCAATTGCTCCTTTGAGAGAAACCTAGCAAGGACTGCCAAGAATAACCATAAGGCCTTTTACAGCTATGTACATAACCTAAAGGGTAGGACCCAAGCATGTGCAGAACTGTTGGTCAATGGTATCATACACACTGACCCTACAAAGATAGCAAACCTGCTAGCAGATAGGTTTGGTGAAAATTTCACACCTTTATCCCCTCCTAACTTACAACCAACCCTCCCCCAAACTCCCCCCATATCTGAAGAACAGGTTCCCAAAGCCCTGCCCAAGGCAAAGATCATGGCCTCTATGGGGCCAGATGACATCCCAGGCTGTCTTCTAAACAGGCTAAAACATTTACTAGCATCACCACTAAGTACCCTTTTCAATCATAGCCTAACCACAGGCTTTGTTCCTGCCGAATGGAGAACAGCTACAGTTACTCCCCTCCATAAAGGTGGACTAGCAACAGACTCAGGGAATTACAGACTCCTGACCAGCCTCATCTGTAAGGCCATGGGACGTATTATTATGGACCTCATAAATAAAGACATAGGTGACCTCCAAACCCTGGGTCCTACCCAATTCAGCTTCATGAAGTGCAGATCCTGCCTGTTAAATCTGGTGGATTTCTTTGAATGTGTGACTAGGGCCACTAATGAGGGCAAATCTGTGCACACAGTATACCTCAACTTGGCAAATGCTTTTAACACAATCCCACATTCAGGCATTACCAATAAACTTAGAAAACAAAATGTAAACCCATTTTTTTAAGATGGGTTGCCAAGTGGCTCACAAACTAGGCACACACTATCAAAGTGAGTGATTCCACATCAGCCACCAGTCCTGGTACCAGAGGGGTGCCATATGAGTGGTCAGTGCTGGGCCACCTACTCTTTAGTATATACTTCTCAGAAGTTCAGGTCAAAACTAAATGGTTGTGGCTGACCAAGTTTGCAGACAACTTCAAACTAGGTGCAGTCATTGAATCCCCAAATGATGTCAGTATACTCCAGGATGGTCTCACACAGACCAACAACTCATGTATTAGTCATGGTCAAAGTGAATGCAAAGAAATGCATCATCATTCCCTTCGGCACAAACATTGTCCCTTAACACTATCAAATCAACAACAATACCCTAAGTACCCATTAAGTGGTAAGGGACCTGGGATCACTGGTTGACCACGACCTTAACTTCAACTGCCACATGTCTACTGTTGTAAGGAAAGCTTTCCACATATCTCACTTGATTAGTAAAGGCATCACCCTGAGAGCAAAAGAAGTCATATGCCCCCTATACTTGGCAGTCATCCAGCCTATATTCGAGTATAACACTCCATTCGGTATGTACCATACTAAGCACTTGTAGCAATTAGCGAGACCTCAGAGGTTTCTAACAAAGAAGATCAAGGTCCTCCAGCATGTGCCTTACACAGATTGACTAAAGTCCCTGCCACTATACTCCATATCGTATAGACTTCTTAGTGGAAACTTATGCCTGTCCTACAGAGCAACCCAAGATCCAAACCTAATGAACTTACTGCATATCCATATATCAAATGGGCCTTGGGCTACTCGTCCCAGGGACTTAAATATGGCCTGCTACTTAAATAGGACATGGTAGAGGGACATATTTATCTCCCAGCGACTGCCACATCTTTTGGAACAGTCTACCAATTTATGTGAAACAGAGCACCCCTATGACTCTGTTCAAGAGACACCTGGACGAGTGGATGGGACACCATCAATTCTTACTGGGGATAGTGCCCACAACCCTCCTGGACATGGGCAATCATCACTAAATGCAATTTTGGGTATTGACTAGTACTTTGATGGTATTACATTGTGTTGAAATGGCTAGGCTTAAAATGACCTCCAGGCCTATAGCCTAGTAATCTCCTGTGATCCTATGATCCATACAGCAACTTCAAGATATAACCCAAAAGTCTTTCTCTGCTTTTGAATCCTGGCTTGCCAAATCTCAACTCATATTTAACCCAGTAAAACTAAACTTGTGCTACTCCATCCCAATAACCTTTCCCCCTCCTTCTTCATCAAAGCAATAGAAAATTCAACTATTACTCCAGTATCCTCTACAAAACTCTTAGGCCTCATGATTGACAACAACTTGAAATTTGACATACATGTATCCCAAACTATAAAGAAAGTTCATAAAAAAGTTAGTTGCACTCTATAGAATAAACAATTCCTAACCAACAACACCAGGGTATCTATTGTAAGAACTCATCTTCTCTCTAACCTTCTTTATGCTTCAGTCGTACTCACCAACATAAAGAATACAGACCTAGGAAAACTGGAAACTTGTTATAATAAAATAGCAACATTCGCTACAGACTTTATCTTGATCACACTACTATCAAGTACTACAACAACTTTCATGGTTGGAACTTCCACATTTACTAGCCTATAATCATCTGATAACTGCTCAGAAACTACTCTGCCAGCCACAAAAAAAATAAATAAAAAAAAAACAGTTCTAACTTAATTTAACCATACTTCAATAACAAAGTGTTCTGCTCCACCAATAAATCTATATTAAAAGTAAACAAAGATAAGACTACTGCTGGAGACCCTCTTTTCACAATCCATGCAGTCACAGCTCTCACCCTCTTAGCACAAAAGATCTGGATGAAGCCAAAATGAATGGGGGGACAAAGCCCTAAAAATAACAACATATTTTAAATATTGCTCTTATAAAGTTGCTAGAATAAAATGCCTTGTGTTACCACACATTTTATGAAACTCAAATGCCTGTCATTATTTAATGAATTCAGTCCTCACTAATTTGCCACAAAAATCCAGAAAACCACACATTTTATGAGGAACATACTAAAAATATTAGGTAAAATCATGACATTCTGTGAAAATCTGGGCAGTTGAAAGGTATGCATGTAGCTAAACTCTGGAATTTACTCCCTCAAACCATCAGATCCACTTCTAACACTGTTCACTTTAAAAGAAGCTACTCAAAACCCACTTCTCTAGTTCATGACTGTGCTAATACAAAGTAGGTTAGCTCAGCCTTCTGCAACATAGCTCATCACCCCTAAATACTCAATATTTGCAAAAATGAATCCTTACCTCTGTCTTACTCATTTTCCTCCCTGACTCCATCTCCTACTGACTCAAACAACCATCTCTATATCCGTCTCAATTTCTGAAAGTCAGAATCTCGAGTTTCACTTTTAGAATTCAAAATACATTTCTACTGTCAGTCATCTGTAGAATTTCATAAAAATTCTAGCACAAAGCCACTGTATATAAGGATTTATATAAGAAGGAATGCTGTTTATCTTAAATCCATGCTTATTGTAATATGCAAGAGTGATTAATTATATGTATTTGTATATCTAACTGTATGCATTTTATGTCTTGTCAACCTATATCCTGTGTATCAACTTATCATATGTACATGTAACCTTTACAGTCCTTTTTACATTGTCTGCTTGATTATATGTTGAGCTTTTCTCCCCAGGCCTCTGTTAAAAATGGATTTCACCCAGTCAGACTTCCCCAGTAAACAAATGTGAAATAAATAAAAAAAGTATATTTTTTTATGGCAATATATAGGAGCGCTACAAAATCCTGAAAGACCAAGTTCAAAATACTGAAGACTCAAAATACTGAATCTCATAATGCTGAAAACACACAGGATACCAACACTTACTATATTCCCGCACAAGTACATGCAGAAACATATTACCCTTCAACTATAAATAATCAGGGGGCAAGCCCCCCGGTACCCACAATGTGGGGAGCTGTGCCCCCCACACCCCCTGCTACTTAAATATATCAACTCCAACATTGCATTTCATTACACTAAGTACAGTCTTGGAGTTGATATATTTAAATATCAGTTTGTGTGTGTGTGTGTGTGTGTGTGTGTGTGTGTGTGTGTGTGTGTGTGTGTGTGTGTGTGTGTGTGTGTGTGTGTGTGTGTGTGTGTGTGTGTGTGTGTGTGTGTGTGTGTGTGTGTGTGTGTGTGTGTGGAGAGGGGTGCAGCCCCCCCACATGGGGGGGTGCCCTGCTTATAATTGGAGAAGAGTAATATGGTTTGCCTTTTATTTGCTTCTGTATGTACTTGTGCTGGAATATAGTAAGTGTTGGTATCTTGTGTGTTTTCAGTATTATGAGATTCAGTATTTTGAACTTTCAAGATTTTGGTCTCAGGATTTTGGGTTTCAGGATTTTGTAGAGGCAGAACAGAAATGGATTCTGCAATTACAGGCAGATAAGCCCCAGGGGTTAAATAGTGCAGCTTCTTTGAAACCCTTCTTGAAATCAAGACCATTGAAACATTGAATGAAACAGTTTTTATACTTCTGTTTTTTTTTTAACATAATATGTGTTTTTAACAAAAAGTTTTTTAATATATTTATATTTCTGCTCTTAATGAATTGGTAATGACATCATAGAGTAACAGCTGTTTGAATGGATATGTTTTGATTTAAATTTATTGTCTTGATGTATGTGAATGAGTCTGAAGAAGTGATTAGTTGTTGAATCGCGAAAGCGCTTACTCTTGTATTTCTCATTAAAGCTTTATCTTTTTGGAACTTTGAATTTGGAACTTATTCAGCCGTGGTCAGTTTGTTTTATTTTATTTTTGCTACTGCTTTGAGGTGTAAACCAAGCGTTTATCCAGTCTTTGGACCTTTCTCTTTCTATATCTTCTAAGTGGCTTTTGACTGGAACATGGCTGAAGGTGGCTATACTACTAGACTTAGAAGGAGCCAACATGAACGACTTACTGGACTTTTATGCATGGAATTCAATCCTCTCATGCAGAATCCAGTTTTTCCAACTAATGACAAAGAACTGACGGATTATGATACCCACAATAAATTTATAGAGCTATACAGGGATCTAGAGCATAAAATGTATAGCTTCAAGAGACTACAATGGCAGAGGTTTCATTTTGAGGCATCGCTGAAGTATAAAATAGTACCCAGAGGCTTAAGGGTACTAAACATGCCTACTTATGGAGAAACATATCCAGACCTTCTACAAAAATGGCAGAATCTCAATCTTCAGTTGAGCTATGATTATATGCATCTATTAATTTAACACTTTAAACCACAGGAGAAAATCCTGGCAGATGATATAGAGAAATGACAGTGTCAACTTGTAAATAATTTCTCTACTGAGGTTTTAGGCAGCAAACTAGATGATTTGTTTGATAATATACAGGGCTATGATAAAAGACTACAGAATACAAAAACGAGGAAACTACAATGTGACCGCTATGACTTTCAGCGTAAAGAAGTATTTTCATGGCCCAGGAAAGCAGCATTTAATACTGATGCCCTAGAAAGTAATACTAATTTATCCAATGTCTCTAACACATCTAATCAAGGTGACACTATCACTTTAACTAGGGATGTTGAAAGTACTGCTGACGTCAACATCAGAGTAGAACACACAGAGCCTGCTATTTTTGAAAATGGCGCCAGTGTGAATGAAGTTTCAACGCCGGCTTCAACTAAAACGAATGCCAGCAATGGGAATAGGAATTATGAGGCTGTGTCCACCTCTCTGAATTTTTTAGTGTTGAAAGACACGACACAAACCTCCATTCTACCTTTTGTCTTGAAGAAAGCACTACTGATAAGGAAGAGATGAAACAGCAGGAATCGGAAAGGTAGGATATGACAGCAGAAGGAACGAGGAACATATTCAAATGTGATAACTACACAGAGCAAGAATCCCAATACCTGGTAATAAATTTATCCAGTTTTCAACTAACTGCAGCATGGGTATCCCTTTTGAATAAAGGTTTAAGTTTTATTCCAGCACAGAAAACATCATTGACTGATGTATTGAAAGAACTTAAACTGTTCTCTCGTTCATTAACTTTAAAAACAATATTTAAGGATACTGGAACTGGTCAAATAAATGTATTTAAACATCATAGTGTATATGTACCAAAACCAAATCCGGTTATAGAAACTTTTGCTAGTGTGTGTGAAAATGAGATTAGAGATATGTATGCTCAGGATAATTCACCTGCATTCCATAATTTAACTAAAATGGAAACTGAAGCATTAATGCAACTAAAGGTATCCCTTAGCATAGAGATAAGGCCAGCAGATAAAGGGGGTAGTATAGTGGTGATGGATAAATTGTTTTATATCCAACAAATGATGGAGCTATTGAATAATGAAGAGACTTACTTAGCCATTAATGAAAGGCAAGTAAAGGGCATTATTGATAGAGTGTCTGTTTTTATTTTTAATCTTTTTGTAACAAAGCAAATCTCTGAAGACCTTCTTAATTATTTTCAGTTAGAGTACCCTACCATACCCGTCATCTATGGATTACCAAAGGTACATAAGAACATAACCCACCCACCCATGAGACCCATAGTCTCAAGTAAAGGATGGGTTACAGAAGCTGTTTCTATTTATGTTGAAAAGTGCTTACATCCTATTTTGGCTTTATGTGATACTGTACTTAGGGACACGAAAGCATTTTTGAACTTATTATACAGCAGGGTATCAGCCTTAAATGATGAATATATGTTTGTGACCATGGATATTTCTTCTTTATTTACAGTAATACCAAACAACTGGGGTATTGAGAGAATACATTATATACTGAATGACAAGCAAGCATATAATAATGCTAAAATTAATTTGATCTGTGAATTAAGTGACATTATATCGGATAACAATGTCTTTCCTTTTAATGAGAAATTCTATTTACAAAGGGTTGGCATAGCTATGGGTACAGCATGTGCAAAGAGCTACACCAACCTAATATTAGTAGCATGGGAGAATGAATTTTTGCTACAGAATAATATGTTTGTGGATAAAATTTTATGGTATACACGTTTTGTAGATTATTTTTTTTTGTTATGGGGGCACAACTGATGAACTGCAATGCTTGATTGATTATTTACATAGCACCAGAGAGTTTCTTAGATTTACTTATCAATGTTCACATGAATCGATTGAATTCCTAGATGTTTCTGTTAAGAAGTCACAGTTTAAAGAGATTGCCACCAGTATGTACAGGAAGCCTAGTCGTTGAAATAGCATCCTACATAAAGCAAGTATGCATCCTGGACATGTACATAGAAATGTCATAAAGGGACAATTTATGAGAGCCAGTCACCTACATAGTACTAATGAAGGCCTAAATAATACAGTATCATTACTAAAAAAAAAAATTAAGGATAGGGGTTATAGTAATAGAGACACTGATAGTAGTATTAAGAATGTTTGTTTGTGTCTTTCGGCTTTTCCCGATTAGGGGTCGCCACAGCGGAACTCCGGTCCGCTAATGATTGGCAGTAGATTTTTACGTGCTGGCTTGCTGGGCCTAATGCACAACCTTCACTGAAGGAACGCCCATTCACGCATGTCACCACACAGAATACGCTCTAACTGAGAATCGAACGGGCAACGTCTAACCGAGGCAATAGAGGTAAACCATTCTTCTCATAAGTCAGCGGAGAAGAAAATATCATACATAGTGATAATAATATGAAAATTAAGTTTCCAGTAACTTATTCTAGTGACATCAGGAGATTTTGTGGGATATTTGAAAACAACTGGAATATTCTGCACTCAGTGCCAGAGTTGCACAGTGTTCTAGAGGACAAACCTAATTTTTCTTTTATCAGTAAGAAATCTTTAAAAAGACAGCTCTGTTATAAATCAAGCACCTCAAAACAGCCTATATCATCACAAAGAATAGGAACATTTCCCTGTAGAAACTGCATGGCCTGCAATTATGTGTATAATAAATCTGTCTTCCAGCACCCTACCTTAACTTTCACCATTGAGATTAATTTCTATGCAGATTGTAAAGCACATAACTTAGTTTATTTTAGCTTATTCACTAAATGCTTTGCATTTTATAAAGGCAAAATCAATAGGTGCCTTAAAGAACATGTGCTTGAGCACCTGAGGGATATAGCTAATAAAAAAGACACTAGTGCTCTGGCCAAACATGTACAAGCAGAGAATTCACAACATGTTTTTAACTTTATGGTGATAGAAATTATTAACAAAAATAATAGAGGAGGGGATATTAAGAATAAAGTGGAAGAGGCAGAACAGTAATGGATTCTGCAATTACAGGCAGATAAGCCCCCGGGGTTAAATAGTGCAGCTTCTTTGAAACCCTTCTTGAAATCAAGACCATTGAAACATTGAATGAAACAGTTTTTATACTTCTGTTTTTTAACATGTGTTTTTAACAAAAAGTTTTTTTAATATATTTATATTTCTGCTCTTAATGAATTGGTAATGACATCATAGAGTAACAGCTCTTTGATTGGATATGTTTTGATTTAAATTTATTGTCTTGATGTATGTGAATGAGGCGATTAGTTGTTGAATCGCGAAAGCGCTTACTCTTGTATTTCTCATTAAAGCTTTATCTTTTCGGAACTTTGAATTTGGAACTTATTCAGCCGTGGTCAATTTGTTTTATTTTGTTTTTGCTACTGCTTTGAGGTGTAAACCAAGCGTTTATCCAGTCTTTGGACCTTTCTTTTTTTGTAACAGAGCAGAAAGCCCACAAACTGAACAAAGGACTTAGAACAGTTCTTTTACCTGGAAGGGAATACAAACAGTTTCTGGGGTTTGTAGCCAGCAAAATTATGAGGAATTGTAAGAGTTTGGTGTGGTCATGGCACAACTCAAGCAGAATGGACTGATTTGTAAGTAGGTAAGTGTTTTTGTCAACCATTGTAAGCAATTAGACATACTGGGCAGATCACACCTTTCAACCTATTAACTCAAGAAGTAGGGGACAAAGCCAAAACTGTAATTGTGACAAATGCCCAAAAATCAAGGAAAAAGTTAAATATTTAAGAAAATAAAATAATGTATTGCATAAGCATGTATTTTCTGAAGGACATGAAGTCTGAAATTCAATTGGCTATCATTGCATTGCAACTGTAAGCCTTAAAGATTTTCCAGAGAACCACACATTTAATGATCAATGGCTTGAAAGTATAAGGTGAAATGTGAGGCATTCCACTAAATCAAGGACAGTTGTTGTGGGCAGTGAACTTTTAAGACTAATTTGAATTTGTGTAAACCAAGTCAGTATATTTTATTCTATGGCTTGCTTAAGGCATGTGTGAAACAGAGAAGAATCTTTTTTATTTATTTTATTGCAACAATAAAAATACTCGACCATGAACCACACAGAAGCTGCTAAAAATGTTTAATAAGATTAAGCAATTTCATCACACAATCCTCACATGACTTCTTCAGAATCTAAAAACACAAATACAACTCCATTCACTTATAAATGCAACCAGGGTCACAAGATGCCATCAGTTATCCAAATTATATCCATCCCAGTTCAGTAAATATTATAAATAAATAACATTTTGTAAAAAACATTAAATATACTTTCTAAAACACACAGTGCTTGCTGTATTACAAAAATAAACTTACAATCTAGCTGATCTAAATTTCATTACACTTCCTATTGAAATATACTAATTTAAATCAGGATTGTGGCATATTTTAAGTGCATCTGCCAAACCAGTTCACGTTGGTCAAATGTAATCCCCCAGGTACCACCTCATGGACTAATCAAGCATTAAAAACAAAAATCTTTTATAATTTGGACAAATAATCAAATGTTTACATAAAACATTTTTAATTTTAAGTTTCCTAATATCATGTTGATGTTCATAAATCTTTGTTCCTAATTGAATTCAGAACAATTATGAAGAAGTCACATGAGGATTGTGTGAATAAATTGCTTAATCTTATTAAACACTTTTAACAGTACCTGTGTGGTTCACAGTCGATCATTTTTACTGTTGTAGTCATTGGTTTACATTACTTGAAGGCCTGTAAAGTGTTTTTTTTTTTTTATTGCAATCAAGCATGTGAAATTTCTGAAAATCTCTGTAATTGCTGAGCATGGGTGCTGCCTTTGGATGAAAGTGACTGACCTTGTTTTAATTTGCTCTTATTAAACAGTCATTAATCTACTTTTACATGATTAATGTGCATTTCTATGATTGTTTAAAATAAATTTGAAACATATCACTATGACTATTATGTTTCTACAGTCAGGCATTTGAACTCTACATGCTAAACAAAGTAACTATAATTGCTAGTGTGATGATGTGAGGTACTATCAGCTGTGCTAGGGGGAGTAGGGCAGTGCATGTGTAACATATGCCAGTATAGCTAGCTGGAGTTTTGTAAAGAATTATATGTCATTTAAGTATCAAACTGATTTGTACAGATGCTTGTGTTAAAAATGTATTTGTAAAGTTGCTTGTGTTAAAAATATATCAACAGTGGGTTATGCTGGACAGAAAAGAAATATGCATGTATGTCAGACTGTATTGTTGTAGCTGATTAAATGTATATATTTTAACAGAGGATACTAGAAGGGAAGGGATTAAACTCAGCCCAGCTAACCTTAAGAAAAATAGTCTGAAATTAAATGACTTGGTTTAGGTCATAAAAATTTATCTCACAGGTCTGAATACAACCAGAGGCATAATGTCTGTAAAAAGCCTTTCTACAGGAAGGGCAGAAGTGTTGGAATCGTTTTATAGCTTCCAGATACTGTATAAAGCCTTAGCAACGTTCCATGTGTGTATTGTGACACATCAGTGCCAAAGCCTAGCTCAGTTGCTAGTGAGGCAGTAGTGGGGAACCACAGAGTCAAGTGACCAGATGTGATGTAATTCTGTAGCCAGCACTGAAATTGTATTTGAATACTAGTCGAAGATGTGATAGATGCACTCTGTCTTGGACCTGACAAGAAGGCACACTCATCTAGCTTCATCTTGCCTTGATTTAGTAAGTAACTAGGGAACAGTAATTCTTCAGTCAGTTAGAAAATATCATGAGATTAGCTAAATATTGTTTTTCTGTGTCTGTCTTAGTCTTGACATCTGTGTTGTTTTTTTTTTATATTTCCTGTAAATTGAATAAGTTTACAAGTAGTAATATTTAACAATTTAAAAAATAAGGGATGAAATGCATAGCAGTACATTTAGATCCACAGAGCTTCATGCAGCCTACCAGCCCCAAGACCTCCCCAGCTACATAAGAGAATTTTAATACAAGTGTAGTAGGGGGTATTCTCAACCACTGTTCTGTGTTTGTGTATATCTGTGTTGGTTGATTAACAGTACGTTGACTTCCTGAAGGTAAATCACTGTATGTGGAAAACCAAAACTTCAACTACCTATTACTTCCTCGATGCATGCAACTTTAAAATATTGCTTTTTGTAGGGGTAAAGCCCTTCTGCACTCTCCACCCCCCCCCCCAATAATTATATATAGTTATTCTGAGATCACAGAATCTGCAGGTAAAGGGAATACTCCCTACCCTGAGATTGTCGATCTCACATATTTGTCAACTATCTGTATAATCAACGAAATATACAGATGTCGACCAAACTAACTGAACCCACACATATATATATATATATAATTTCCTAACATATATACCATTCTTAGAAAATATATCCAAATAAGATTATTTGCATTTCTGTGTGCATATTGGTATAGCTGCTCACATATCATACTCTTCAAAGAAAATTACATGAGGGTTTATTATTGTTTTGTATTTGTTTTTGTTTACCCTGTATGCACAATAAACCAAATACCCATTTATACTAGCAGCATGGTAAAAGAAATTATCAACATAAAAGTGATATCTGGATGTAAATTTAAGTTTTGCTGCTGCTGGTATTTGTATGAGTTTTTGTTTTCTGTCTGCAGACAAACACTGTGTTGAAAAAATTACATTCTACATCTTTGCATGAATACTGTGTATCTACATGTGCTTTCAGATGCCTGAGGGTAATATCTTTAAATAATCCTTTTCCAAATACTAAAATCCTGCTTAATTAAGAAAGGTAAAGCAAGGATATTACTGCCCTAAGGCAGTGTGCTATAAAACCAAATGCTATAAATGACACTTCAAAATGCTTCTCAAATGAAGTGGAAAAATTGTATTAGTTCAATGAAATATAAGGCATATGGCAGAAAACATTTTTCTTTTCTAAGAAGTGTTTTGTACACTAATAAAACAGTATAACACAGTTTGAACAAAACTACTGGAAACATCCAAACTGAGTTCAAAGAAAATTCAGCCATAGTAGAAAAGCATATATGGAAGATAAGAACTGCATGAATGTCTGTACGTGCAACAAAGGAAATAGTACAGAGTTTGCATTATCAGCATTTACATATAAACTAACATGGAGCTTCATTTTTATAGGCCTTGCTACCAGCAAAAGAGCTTACACATGTAATTATTTTTGTTAAGTTTATAGCATATATTGTTGGATAAAGACAGTCTTTACTTGACTCTAACCAGTAATTGTGAGAACAAGACTACGGAACTTTATCAATTCAGACCAAATCATAATTTTTTTCCAGCTGTTTTAATGGATGTGAGATTTTACATCATTGTTTGTCGTACTCTGTTTACTCTGATAGTTCAGCAGCCCATACATATTGTATATATTATACCTTTTATTTTGGAAAATGGGTAGGTAGCTTAGCCCCAATAAAGGACCTCCTTCAAGCACAACCCTGAAAAACACAGAAAACAAACTGATATAAGTAATATCACCATGTAGTCATGGCTGAAAGGCATAGATAAAATTATAAAATTCACTCCAAGGCACACAAAATATAATACTGATATATATGCATGCATATACATGTTTTAACTGTTGGAATGATTTTATCATTGAATTTCTTGAGGTCCTGCAGATGAAATTAATTGCTAGTCAGGAAGATTTTTAGGGCATCTGAAAATTACTTATAACTGTGGATGGTGCTCTACTACTATTACTAGGCACTTGCAAACAAGAGTCTTACTTTGGTAAAAAGTTATAATATTGGAATATTGCTAGAAAATGCTTAGAGCATAAAATATAGTTTAGAATAGTATTCCGTAGTTTAATACCTTTAATAGTATGTCCCTATTAGAGGATCAAATGTTCCAATGAGGGAACAATACAAGAGTGAGCCAAAAAGATCGAAATCCCAAAAGCTCAAAAGAGATGGGAAACAAACCACACTTGTTATTTGCAGGGAGGTAAGCCCCTGCATTCCCTACACCTCTTGCCAATAATAAATATACCAACTCCAAGATTGCACTACAGTGGGAAAAGGAGTAATACTTAATCACCAGTGTGCCACAATCCCACACATTAACATCTCTGTCCTTTTCCAATTTCCAGGATTTTGATCTTCCCAGCTCACTCTTATATGGTTCTGTCATCTGTGAATTAAATCTTTTAAAAGGGACTATTTATAGCATACAAAGTTTGTTTCTAAGAACTATGACAAACAAGAGTCTCAGATGACTGAAGAAGTCTAAGAATAAAGGTAAACGGTAGGAACCAGACTGGTGGGACAGTGTCTTAGTGGTAGCCTCTCTGTAACATGATGCCCAATACTACTCATTAGAGGATAATCTGGGAGATTAGAGTGGGTGGTGCTACATACTGAAAAAGACTTGTTACTAGACATGTACTCCAAGTTATACCCATTGGACCACTCCTGTTTGGTATTTACTTCTTGGAAGTCAAAGCAAATGTTAAGGGTTTATGACGGACAAAGTTTGCAGATGACTGTAAACTTGGTGTCATCATTAACTCCCCAGAGAACAACAAGATCCTCCAAGAGGGCCTTTCCCCAAAAAGTAGCTAGTGTCAAAACCATGGATTAAAACTAAATGCTAAGAAATATATAATATTATCTTTCAAAAGCATGAACTCCCTTGTAACTAGCAACTGGATGGCTGAGAAGTCTTTATAATGTTTGATTAATAAATTAATTATTCTCAGCCATCCAGTTGCTGGCTTCATTTTTTTCTTTGGATCCCATTTTGCCGTGCAATTTTCTCCGTGCAGGGGACTGTTTTTTGCTCCCTTGTAACTATCATAATCTCAGCACCCCCCCAAACTTGATCTTGTAGTCAGGTATCATTTTCCAGCAAGGAAGTTCTCTTCCATTGGCATTGCCCAATTCATATCTAAAGGTATTGCACTGAGGTCAATGGATGTAATTATTCCATTGCACTCAGCTCTCTTTAAGCCAATTATTTAGTACAATGACCCTTTCGGTATATACCTGTCCAAACACTTTTCACAACTGGAAAGATAGCTACACTTTCTCACTAAACAAATCATGGGCCTAAATTATAAAAACTATGTAGGCCATTTCAAAGCTTTGCCTGTCTTCTCAGTATCATACAGGCTGCTACGAGGCAACCTCTGCCGTGTGTATAGAGCCTAATTAGACCCCATCCTTTCTGACCTATCACACATTAGCATGAGAACTCACTCAAGAGATTTCATTCTCTTTTCCAACATAAAAAGGACATGTTGGAGGGTAAGTATTCATCACAGAGAGTACCACAATTGTGGTATCATCTTCCATGCCACATAAAGCAAAGTACTTCCCTTACTCTTTTAAAATGTAATGTGGACAAATGGGTGGGAAACCATAAATGTACCCCCAGTTTAGTGCCCACGTCTCTAAAAGGTAGGAGAAACATATAAATGTTCTAACACACCTTGTTCTGCCCACCTCTGGGTTACTTATACATAAAACATAAGATCCAAAAAAACTACCATGGGAACGTAAGGCTAGGTTTCTTAAGTGCCTCACAGAACAATAGCCTAGAAAGCACCTATGAACCTACTAACCAATAAACTTTATATGTGGGGGATGCTGAACTGAATGCAATTAGTGAGAGAAGCGGTCATAAGTAAGCAGTGGCCATACTCATTGAAAAGCGTAAGTACCTTTTTTCCAGTGTTGCTCCAGCCTTCTAAGAGACTGTGCTGTATGCAGTCTTAAACAGTGAAGACAGTTTGTCCTGTTTTGTCTGTTTGAAAGGAGAAGTAAGTAATGCAGACTGAGCTAAGAAGAGATGCATTTAAACTGAGGCAAATCATCTTCACCATTAGATGAAGGAACAGCTACATTCTGTTTTAAGAGGTAAGCAGTAGTGATGCAAAGTGACAGAACAACACTGCACTGGTCAATGAAAACTGAATTCTCAGCTACTTGTTCTGAGACATTCATGAATTAAGGCCAGGTCTTCTACTTAGGTGTCGTTTGCAAGCCTAGTAGACAAATTTACTTACATAGTGCATTGCTAACTTGTACACTTAATAACTGATTTTGTAAGTATGAAACTGCCAATATAAAGTATAAAACTGTGTCCAGCTGTAGTTCATATTTGCATCAGTTATGGAATACTTGGGATAGGAATTATTTCAGACCTTAGTTCACTATACAGGTTGATTAAGGATTCTGTCTGTGTATTTGCATTTTTATCTATTTGTCTATCACTCTGTCTGGGTCCACTTCTAAATGTCATAGCCCATATTACCAATGTTCAAATTCTGAAGACGAGAAGACCAGCAACACATAGTCACGAACAGCTGAAGTCTCCCTGGGCAAGTAAATGCTTGTGCAACACCAAAGGCAAACACACTGGTTGCAAAAACCACCACCTAGGTGGGGGGCTACTCTCCACCCCCCCAGTGTGGGGTGCTGTGCCCCCCACACCCCCTAACTATATATATATATATATATATATATATATATATATATATATATATATATGTTCATAAGTGTGTACTAGGCTAATGCCCTGGAGCCTTTACAAGCATAGCCCTTAGGATCACCCTGGCAACGTGCCACCCAACCTTAGTTTCCAGTGCCTCTCTCGAGTAGAGCCACTGGAGTGATCCCTGGGGTGAATTTTCTATTTCCAATCCACTCATCAAGATTTCTCTTGAAAAGGGCCATTGAGGTGCTCTGTCTGACATGTATGGGAAGTCTATTCCATAGCATGGGCAGTCTCTGGGTTATGAACCTGTCCTGCCAGCATGTTCTGTTGATTGTGGTAGTGAGGTTGATGTCTCTGGAGCATATGGTGCGGAGGGATTGGGATTTCTTTAGCTGTAGCATTTCTAACAGAGCTGGGTCAGATATGGCTTTGTAAGTCAAGCAGAGATTGCCTCTAAGTAGGCGATATGAGAAAGAGAATAGTTGGCATTTTTTGAGTCTGTCCATATAGGATGTGTTTAAGGCCTAGGATCCTCTTTGTGAGGTACTTTTGCGGCCTCTCCAGTTGTTGCAGGTGTCTAGTGAGGTATATGCGCAATGGAGCATTGTACTCAATGACTGGCCTAATGAGGGAAGAGTAGAAGGAGACAATGACCTCTTTCTTCCTGGATGCAAAACCCTTAGTAATGAGATGTGCCACATAGAAGGACTTTCCGACCACAGTGGCAGTGTGGTGATCAAAAGAGACATTGCTGTCAACCTGTGTTCCCAGATCTCTTATAACGCTTTCTGCATTCAGTGGACTACCATTGATGTGGTAGTTTATGGGAATTGGGTTTTTCCCAGAGGGGATGACGACACATTTTTTGGCATTGAGCTTAAGGCCATGGTTCTGACACCAGTCGTTGGTCTCAGTGAGGCCTTTCTGTAGGATGTCAACATCACTTGGGGAGTTAATAATGGCTCCCAACTTGCAATCATCTGCCAACTTTGTCAGCCAGAGTCCCTTCATGTTGGACTGGACTTCTGAGAATTAGATACCAAACAGGAAAGGACCCAGGACTGATCCCTGTGGGACTCCACTCGTGACTGGTTGGCAGTCTGACTTGGAGTCAGCTACTTTCACACTGTGAGTTCTATCGGTGAGCCAGTTTGCAACTCACCTTGTGATATAGGGTTGATGCCTAACTTAGTGAGTTTTTCTATGATTCCTGAGTGGGGAATGGTATCAAAGGCCTTGGCCAGATCAAGGTAGGTTGTATGAACCACCTTGCCTTCATCCACAGCTCTGATGACTAACTCAAAGAAGTCGACCAAGTTGAGCAGGCATGATCTACCCTTCACAAAACCAAACTGTGTGGGATCCAGAGTCTGGAGATTCCCTATGCGCGCGCGCTTGTGTGTGTGTGTGTGTGTGTGTGTGTGTGTGTGTGTGTGTGTGTGTGTGTGTGTGTGTGTGTGTGTGTGTGTGCAGGCGGGCATGCGTGTGCATGCATTTGTCTGTATAACTGCTTCCTGAATGCACAAATGACATATTTTGAGGCTTATATTGTTGAGTTTGTCACAATAAAGTTTCATAATAGCACCTTTCCTTACTATTAAATTTAAGCTAGAAAAAAATAATTGTAATTGCTTTCAGGAAATCAAACAAAATTGGTCCACTATCTGAAATTTCAGACTATTACACAATCAATTAAACAAATGTCACTGTTTTAGTGGTGGAATAAGAGGTACAATAGTTGCTTATTTAAAATGCAACTAAATATTATATATTATTTCAGACTCACAAAAAAATATTTTTATCTTATGAAGAAATTGCCCAGTCTATTTCAGAGCAGCAGTATTTAGTTACATTTGTATGCCATGTGAGTCAATACAACTAAAACCTAATTCACATAAACAGAAGCTGACGAATCACCTAGACTTGCCTGATATATAAATTCTAACCAGGAAACACAGATACCACTTCTAAACCAATGAGACACAGTTCACATATTTAGAAAGGAACTGCTGAGATGCTAAATTCATGCACTCAGTAAATGATTTCTGTTTAAAAGTCAAACTATTATTCCTTGCTGGGGTTCATAATTCAGGTTGTTAACTTCATGTGAATAAAAGTGTCTGACACTTCTCTGACCTACTAGGCAGTGGAATAGTATATTTTCAGTTAAAAAAAAGTGTTGGTTTGCCTTTAGTACTTGTAGTCATTGTCCGGTTTGCTGATATTGACTTACGTCACATTCTGCAGTATCTCTGTTATAATTGTTAAGCTGAACTCATCGTTTGTTCAGATTGTTCGTTATTATTGCTTGTGGCCTGGGGCATGGCTGAAAAATACCTTAGACACTTCATTTACCTGATTAATAAATGACTAAATAAATAAATAATTAAATAAGCAAACTGCTGCGTAATCCACTTGTAGAACACTATATGTCAAGTAACATTATATCTATATGTGCAACATGCAGGTTCAGTCATAAAATACTTGTTGACATTACTACTGATATAAGAATGAAGTAATACAAGAGCACAGTAGTAAAGCAGTGAAAAACTAAACGTTGGAAGTGAGAAGCTGTAAAATGCCTATACTATACTATATTCATATGCAATACATGCTAATTTCAGGCAGTGCTTATATAAAATATTAATGCATACCGAATGCACATAAAACTGTACGACGCTTATACTTCTTGTTTCTCATGTTAAAATTATGTTACAGGGGGCTTCATCTTTCTGCGTCCCCACTCAATATGTGAGCACTGTTGCCATATCTCTAAAAATGTATGGAGGTGTTCTACGTTGAAGAAAAGCAAATAATTACATTTGTAGACAAGTACAACTATTCAATTTATTCTAAAGTGTTACATCAGAGTTAGCATATTTAGTTAATCTGTTAGCCATATAAGTTGACTGATCCTCTCGGACCATTTTCTGTCTCAGTTTTGCCCACAAGGGCAAAGATATACAACTTATGTTTGGACAATTTAGTGCAGCTGATCAACCAGCATGCTTATTAGAAAGTAGAAGGAGACGGAAGTATATGCATGAAGTCTACACAGGCATGAGGAGAACATGTAAAATTCTACACAATGACCAATATTTAGAAGTGAACATCAGACACTAGAGGTGTGAGGCAGAAATATTAGGAATGAGTCATTATTTGTCAGCAGTCTTTTACAGGGTTTGCCATCCTAGGCTGCATATTCTCCCTTGATTATTCAAAACAAGGTGCATTGTGGTGCATTTTTTCTTTAAATCCTATTGGCAAGTTTTTTAATTCACCTATCATGTCAAACCTGGTCTTGCAGGAGACCAGCCCCTCCACTCTCGATTACTGAATAAGTCTTGGTAACATCAGCAAACAGGTTAATCTTACTGTACACAGGTGCTATGTGATGCCTCATATAAATATGATAATGAGGATTTGTCCTAATACTGAACATTAACTCACCCTTTTTATTACTGACTTTCTTGTAGGTCAGTATTTCTCAAATGGTAAGCTCAGCCTCCATAAGAACACATGGGTTCCAGACAAGAATGAAAATGCAATGCAGTTCATAGGTTCATAGGTTCATAGGTTCATACTAGGCTATCTGCCCTAGGGCATTTATAAGCCTAGCCAGAATGTGTTTGGCTTTTGCCACCCATTTTAAATTTATTTTGCTATGCCCTTTTTCGAGGTTAGTATACTGTGCCTCTGTCTAGCAGTGACACAGAAGTGATACCCGGGGTAAACCTACGATCTCCCATCCAGTCATCAAGATTCCTCTTGAAGAGAGTCAATGAGGGACTCTGCCTAACCTGGACTGGGATTTTATTCCAGAGTGAAGGGAGCCTCTGGGTTATGAATCTGTCCCTCCAGCATATCCTATTTATTTCAGTGCTGAGGTTCAAGTCTCTCGAACGCGTAGCTCGATGGGATTTGGATTTTCTGAGGTGCAGCATGTCCATTAATTCTGGGTTGGACATGGCTTTATACATCAGGCACAGATCGCCTCTGAACAGGTGGTATGCCACTGAGTAGAGCTGGAGTTTCTTTAACCGGGCAGCATATGGCATCTGTTTGAGCCCTTTGATCCTCTTGGTGAGGTACTTTTGGGGTCTTTCCAGTTGCTGCAGGTGAATGGTAAGGTACATCCCAAAAGGGGCATTGTACTCAATTATGGGCCTGATGAGGGATGAGTAAAGAGGCACGATGACCTCCCCTGATCTAGATGTGAATCCCTTCATGATTAGGTGGGCTATATAAAATGTTTTTCTAACCACTTTGGCCACGTGGTTGTTAAATGAGAGATTGCTATCAACTTGGGTCCCCAGGTCCCTAATTACTTCTTCTGTACTTAATGGATTACCACCTATGTGGTAATTTGTGGGCAAATTTGTTTTTGCCAAAGGGGATGACTATACACTTTTTGGCATTTAGCTTGAGGCCATGGCTCTGGCACCAGTTGTCTGTTTCTATGAGGCCCTTTTGGAGGATGCTTGTGTCGGCTGGAGAGTCGATTATGGCACCCAGTCTGCAGTCATCTGCGAACTTGGTCAGCCACAGTCCTTCCATGTTGGCCTGTACCTCCGAGAAATATATACCGAACAAGAGAGGTCCCAGGACTGAGCCTTGTGGGACACCACTTGTAACTGGTTTGGATTCTGACATGGCTCCAGCAATTCTAACCATGTGGGTTCTGTCCTTGAGCCAGTTTGCAATCCATCTAGTGACATAGGGGTTTATATTTAAGCTGGTGAGCTTATCTATAATGCCCGAGTGGGGTATTGTATCGAAGGCTTTTGCGCGGTCCAGGTAGGCTGTGTGGACCACCTTCCCCTTGTCAATGGCCTTGGTGACTGTTTCAAAGAAATCAACCAGGTTTAAGAGGCAGGATCTGCCCTTAACAAAGCCAAACTGGATAGGATCCAGTGTCTGTAGGTTCCCAATATCTTTATTTATGAGGTCCATGATGATCCTTTCCATAGCTTTGCAGACCAAGCTAGTCAGGCTTATGGGGCGATAGTTTCCAGGATCCGTTGAGGCACCACCTTTATGGAGAGGGACCACGGTTGCTGTACGCCACTCTTTGGGCACATATCCTGTAGTAAGGCTGAGACTGAACAGTAGTTTTATGTTTGGGTTTAGCTCTTTTTGGAGTTCATGTAGGACACAGCCCGGGACACCGTCTGGTCCCATTGATGCTGTGTTTTTTGCTTTGGAGAGGGCGGCTCTTACCTGAGCATCTGAGATGTCAGGGGGGCAGCACTCTGCTGGGATAGATATTTGCCCTTTTGCTGGGGAGGTGGGGGGGAGAAGTTTGCGCTGAACCTGTCAGCTAGGATGTTGGCAATGTCTGTGGGTTCAGTGTATTTTTTGTCATTTTGGACTAATTCTGAGCATATCTGGGAATTACCACCCAGGTTCCTAACATAACTAAAGAAAGCCTTGTGATTATCCTTAGTGTCCTGTGCAATTTTTCTCTCGAAGCTGGCCTTAGACAATTTTATGAGTGCCCGTAGTTTTTTGCTAATACTGATCAGTGATGCCTTCCATTTTTGGGATTTTGCTCTATCATTTAGTAGCTTTCTCCTTCTATTGTATAGTTTGTTTATCGCTGGGGTCCACCAGACAGGACGTCTACCTTTGGAGGATTGGGTCTTGGTTTTATTTGGGATCGCATGATCCATGCATTCCTGAAGGTGTTCATAGAATGCGTTTATAAAGGATTCTGCGGTCTGGGCCGTATTTTCCACAGGCCCGGGGGCTTTGAAGGATTCCACCTCGGTTTTGAGGAGTGTGAAATTTGCTTTAGAGAAGTTTTTCACTGTGGTTTTCTGGGCAGGGGTTGGGGTCAGGATGTGAATATCCAGTGAGATTAGTTTATGGTCTGATCTTACCAGTGAGGGATACACTTCTGGTCTGGAGCATAGAGTCCCCATGTTGGTGACGATCAGGTCCAGTATGTTTTCCCCTCTTGTGGGAGTGGTAACAAATTGTTCCATAGCATTTGAGTTTATAAATTCTAGGAACCTTTGGGCTAGGGTGTTGGAGCTAGAGTAATGCTCCCAGTCTATGTTTGGGTAGTTGAAGTCGCCAAATATAATGGTGTTTGGGGAGACCTTCTTATTTTCCAGTGTTCTCAGAAAGGCCGAGTGGGGTTCCTGGGTTTGGGAGGGTGGTCTGTAGCAGGCTATAAACTGGAAGGCAGTTTTACCCACTGTTAGTTGCACATGGATAGTCTCTGATGCTTCGTGCTTTGCCACCAACCTGGAGGTGTGGGTATCTTTGATGAATATCGATACTCCCCCTCCTTTTGTGGTTTGGTCCAAGTTTTGGGGCCGAAAAGCATGGTATGAGGTATAACCTGGTAGTGCTGGGGTGCTCTCGGGAGCCCTGAACCAGGTTTCTGTTACTGCACAGATATCGATGTTCTCCATGCTAAGGAGAGTTTTGAGTGCGTGCATCTTGAGGTTTAGACTTCTGGCGTTGAGTAGCATTACTCTTAGTTTCTTATCCCTTGTGATACCTATGGAGGTGGGTTTGTCTTTTGAGCCTTGCCTAAAAAAAGCACTATGGGGGTAGCAAGAGCCTTTGCCAATATCCGAAAGCCCAGGGGTGACAGGTGCAAGCCGTCCCTAGCGAAGCATCGTGGCTTGTCGAGCATATCATCCCAAGCTGTCAGGCTTTGGATCCCCTTTGAATGACACCAGTACTTAAGCCAATTGTTGAAATTGATCATCTTGTCTTCATATTGTGGCATCATTCTTGGTGAGGGTAAGATGCTACTCAAGGTCAGGGTCATACCGGCCTGGGCTACCTGCTCAGAGAGCTCCTTTATGTCTCTTTTCATGTAGTCCAGGGAGGTATGTCTCAGGTTATTCACACCAGCATGGACAATGACTGAGTCATATTTGTACTTGCCTTGGAGTGACCTGAGTGCTTGTGTTATGTGGCGGATCCTAGCGCCCGACAGGCTGCTCACCGTGACCCTCTCCTTGATCAGCCTGGTGAGCGGGACGTCAGTGTGCCTGACAATAGAGTCACCTATTACAAGTGTATCAGGTGTGTTGTTTAGTCTTAAGGGCTGTGACTGTTCAGCACACTGGCTTTGTAAGATATATGTTGCACATGTTTTGTTTTGGGGTAGCGGTTGCTTGGGTGTCTGCTTTGGAGGTCTCTTCTGCTTAGGCAGATCTTTATTTAGAGCCTCCGAGTATGTTTTTATGTGATTATGTGTTTGGTTTCCTGTCGTGGTAGGTCTGTGTGAGACTGGAATTGTAGTGAGTGTGGTTTCCTTCTCCTCCTGACTGGTTATGCCAGTACTGAGTTGAGAGAGCTTAGCCTCCAGTTTGGCTATATGGTTGCATCTCTCACATGTGTTGGAATTTGTTGGGAGGAGGAGAGGGTTGTCTGTGTACATGAGGCAGTTGTAACATTGCCTCAAGATTCCCAGATTCACCAGCTGGACCGGAGAGGAGATTGACAATTGACCTTTGGACATGCTAGAATAATATTGGGAATTCCTTAATAATTGAAAACAAGGGCCAGTGGGGAGTGAGGGTGTAGTGCTTTTAATTTTTAGTGCTGACTTATATAATTGCTTTAGCGAGCAAGTGCCAGGTAACTTAAGTGCAATGTGTTACAGGTAACTTAAATGCAAAAAATGACAAACAGTAACTTTCTTTCAAGTGAAACAAGGAAATAAGTACAGTAAGCAATGCAGATATCACTAGTGATCCACAGAAGCTGAGAAGCGTATTAGGTGGAATTAGCATTCCAGGAAATAAGCAAACAAACAACAAGCATATAAACAAAGCTAGATTCAGCAGGCCTGGATCTAGTCTATGCTACAGCAAACAAGGTGTACCAATTTCAGTAAGATACAGTTCAAATATTCAGGCACTATAAACCTTTAACCAGAAATTCCTAGCTCAGAAGGGCAGAGTCCAGCCTCTTCTCCCACAAGAGTGCAGACCACGAACCTTCTTAATGTAAAATAACTGGCCTGAAGCCCAAGTGCTTAAACCAGAACTAATACACTTTAAGAATAACAGACACTGGGCTCTCAATCAGCAGTTCCCAACTTAGAAGGATAAAAGCTACCTGTCCTGCCACCACAGTGCATGCCACAAACCTTCCTAATGTAAAACAACTGGTCTGAAGCCCAAGTGCTTAATCCAAAAGACTTAGAATGATAGCTACACTTTAATCAAGTTACTACCAAGCAGTAATAAATACAATTGAATACTTTAGAGAATGCCTGGATTAGTGCTCAAGTTACACAAACAAAGCTAGATCCAGCAGGCCCAAATCCAGTCTATGCCACAGCAAACAAGGCGCACCAACTTCAGTAAGAAGCAGTTCAGATATGCATGCACTATAAGCCTTTAACCAGAAATTCCCAGCTCAGAAGGGCAGAGTCCTACCTCTCCTCCCAAAAGAGTGCAGACCACAAACCCTCTTAATGTAAAATAACTGGCCTGAAAGCCCAAGTGCTTAAACCAGAATTAATACACTTTTAGAATAACAGACACTGAGCCCTTAATCAGCAGTTCCCAACCTAGAAGGATGTAAGCTACCTGTTCTGCCACTACAGTGCAGACCACAAACCCTCTCAGTGCAAAACAACTGGTCCGAAGCCCAAGTGTTTAAACCAAAAGGCTTAGAGTTACACCAAGCAGTAATAAATACAACTGAGTACTTTTAAGATGATGCAAAAGTAAAATAAAGTAGGTAGAAACACAAATACAGTAAAAGCAGATGAAATGTTTTTTTTTTTTTTTCTGAACAAGTGCTGAGATCAAAGAAACAGATCTGAGTGCTGAAACTAGAAAACTGGCTAGTTATAAGAAAAAAAAACTAAGCTAGAAGGCTTCCCTCCAACACAGAAGGGCTTGGGGGCTCAGAAGCCTACAAATAGTCTATACCACTTAACAGGAAAGGCAGGAAACAAGCTTACATTTTTTTTTTCTGTTTCCCAGATGCTCTCTTTGTACACAGTAGGAGTGCCTGAAATCAGAATATGATCTCACTGCACTCAGTTGAGTAACAAATGAGATGGGCCCAGAAGGAGTATTCAAACAAAAATTTACAAGAGGGGCGGGCAGTTTCAAGGCCACTAAGATTAACACCAAAACAAAAACAGGGACGGTGGGTGGGACTAACTAAAGAGCAGAGTCAAAACTTCCAGTTCAGTTAATATTCCTGCAACACACAGTTAAAATCAATTTAAATACTGTATTTTTTTGAAAAAAAAGTGCAGATAAAGGTACTTAAATTCTCTTATACGTCCAGTTGAATACAGCAAGTTCTTAGCCGGACAAATCTGAGGTTTTTAAGCAGAAAATATTTCACACTGTACCACTTAAATAGGCAAGGACAGGAAATCAAAGAATGTGGCTACCCCCACACCTGTAATTACTAGCAAATAACAAAATTCAGCAAACACTGAATGTGAAACATAAACACTTAATGTGGAATAAGGCTAAATACAGAAGGATAATAGATATTAATAGCGAATGAATATGTGTATTCCCTTGCAAATTACTTGTAAAATGGTAAAAGAGTGACATGGTATTGGAGACTTAGCTGCTACGTAGTGCTATGTAAGTCTTTTGTTGTTGTTTCCTTTTTTTCTTTTTTTTATTTTGAAGATGCCAAAAGTCTGTTTTGGATATTGGGATTGGCTCCAGGGCTTTTTGTAGCTTCAGGGAGGCTCAACATTTATGAAGTCATGTTTGAGGATGTTTCCCACAAAGATACCACTCTCTGGTTTCATTAGTTATCCATCTTCCCTTCTACCTCACACACATGGCCCAATCAACATCCCTTGCAGCACAGTATGAAATGCTTTGATGAAATCCATTTACCCCAGATTCATGGGGCTCCCTTAATTCACTGAAGTGGTTTGCTACTCATAGAATTGAGTGAAGTTGGACAGCAAGATTTCATTCCTTCCAGGGAATTAAGCTTCTAGACATTTCCTAGCCTTCTGCATAAAACCATTTTCATTAACCTACCTAAAATAGAAGAGAAGCTGATGGGTTTTAGCTGTTCAGAGTCCTACTGAGTTCTCCTTTGTAATAAAGAACTGCCGTTATGATCTTTACTTCTGCGGGAGCACAGTTACTAAGGAAAGAGGTTTGACTGAGGTTTACCCATCACTGCTGACATTTGCTTTATCATGTGAGGAAGCAGATGACATTGATCTCAGGGGTTATCATACTGAAGTCTCTGTTTTCCCCTTGGATGCATTCCAAGTTATCAATTGGTCTCATTCCATAGATATTATATTTCCTGTTTTTTTAGCTCTGTAAGTAATAAGGAGAAAACTTAAAGCAATTTCACTAGATCATTAGCTTCCCTCTGTTCTAGCAAGCTGATATCATGCTGGCCCTGCTCTGTCAGCCAGCCTAGACAATGTAGCATTAAGTTCATTTTTGATAGACTTTCCTTTTCATTAAATTTTCTAATAAAGTGAAAACGTGAATGCCTGCCTCAGGGAAATATTTAAAAGAAAAAAAATAACCTTAACAGTATGTTTTGAGAATGAAGTTGCAGATCTCTTACAATGCCAAAGGGAGTAAAATAACAGACTGACTGAAAAGTGTGTGAAATCCTTCTCCTCAGTAGTGTATATTAACAAGGGAGACCCTACTTTTCCTGTAATGCAGTGACCTCACTTATTTAGTGACTTAGCCCATATTTCACTATCTAGCCTCCCCGCAGATGCCCCATTTACTCACACTTCCCCTTCCCAGTGAGATATGTTCATTCCATTCAGTCTCTTTGATATGCAGATCATGTACACAAAGTGGTGCCATCATTTGTGGTGGGTGAGGCTGTCTTCATTAAGCTCTAACTTCCAGCATATATCCAAGAGACATTTGTAAGGGAGAAATGCAATGCACGTAGGACAAAGTTGTCACATGCACACACAAGTGACCTAAGTATGCAAGTGTCCCTGCTCCTCAGGTTATGTGCCACACATAGATTTCTCTGGTTTCAGCTGCAGAAAACTCTATGTATGATATAACCCACACATGCACCTCATCCCTCCCACTGCAAAAGACAAGTGGGCAGAGACCCTTCACTTCCACCCCACTTATCTCCTTCCATGATAAGACTCCTATTTACCTGAGTTACTGCCAGGGCTGTCTTCATTTATCAAAATAAAAAGCTGCACATGAAACTGTCAAAAAGTGCATGAAAAACAAACCTACAATGCTAAACAAAAAAAGCAGCAAAACTGTCACCATTCAGTGATCCAAATACCAAATAATTTTATTTAATCACATCAAAGATAACATAATATGTAGCCATATACCCATCTAAACCAGTTTTGGCAGGAAAAAATACCTTCATCAGTACATAGGACAGCTTTAGTATAATATTTATAACTATATGTATGTATATATACTTACAGCCTAATCCATTCCTTCAAAATGCCCCATGCTCAAACAGTTACAATGTAGGCTGGTACAGGTTTACTTGCTATGCCCCCTTTTGCCCAGACTATAAGGTAGTTATCACTGCCACCAGAACTCCTTCTTAACAAAGGGTGTCTAGTCCTACTGTGTAATGTTACCATTACTCCAAATGGTAGTCTGACCAAGAGCAAGGCTATTTAGGAGTGACCTGTACAGTGTCAGCAAATAGATAGCATAAATATATCTACACAGACCAGCCACAATTAAAAGGTTTAAATATATTTAATAATAAATAATAAAACAACAGGACAATACTAAATAAGTAATTAGTTACATCAGATTTCAAAATTATGAGAAATATTTAAAACAACATTGCAGGACAGTCTCAAATAAATAAAGAAAACATCTAAGCTATACTTCACTATATTCTTATTTGAATCTAAAATAGTTACTATTCCCTGGAACATTTCTTACAGCAAGGCAAGTGCAGAAGGTAAGTGGATGTTTCCTGGCCAAAGATAAAATACAAAATGCACAGTCTCTGTCTGAGAGAGTGCTTAAATTAATATTAAATATTACTGCTGTGAAAGCTTGGATGACATCACTTTTTGTCACCTGACTTTAGTTCCTGTGCTAACCCCCTATTGTAACATTTGACATCTCCTTGTGAAAATACATAGACAAAGGCTTCTGCTCAGGGCTGTGCAGCTGTTGGAAGTCATAAAGCAATAAAGCACGTCTACATCTTAAAGCTAGTAATTACTTCTCTTTCAAGACAATACAAAAAACTTCTAGCTCTAGACATTGTGTCTGCTTCTGTACTGAATCTCTTTTAGGGTTCCTATTATATATTCGAAGACGCAATCCTTCAAATGCATCTTGATCAAACTTGAAAGCACAAAACAGCAAAATATTGAAACTGCATGTAAGCGATTTCTTTCCCTGGGGAAGAAACCGCTTGGCCGCCTCTGTTACTTTGCCGTTTTCGTCACTGTAGTGCGATCTCGGAGTTGGTATATTTAAGTAGGGGGGTGCAGGAGTCAAAGCCCCCCACTTTAATTAATGTTTTGAAGTTTTTATTTTTATTTATTTTTTTTTGTGGAACAGCATCACTCTTCTGAGTGTTCGGGATAGTAAGCTTTTGCTTACATGGGGTCGATAAATCAGCGTTCACTTTTTTAAGTGTTCGCTGATTTAATATAGACCCTTCTCTTATTACGTGATTATGAAACAGTTTAATTTCAACTATTTGCTCTGATTGTTTTCAAGTTAACATCCTGCGTTCCAGTTTTCATTAAACATATACATCTAAACAGTCACAATAGTGCAGGTACATTCCTGTTCTATTCCAATAGGGCATGCTGTGATTACATTTTAGCTCAGTAGTTTACACACACTTCTGTATAAATCATATCAATATTCACATATGACATAGAATTATTTACAAAATTCCTGATAGCTGGGCTGGAACTGTGACATCCCCGCCTCCCCCCGAAAACTCAAGCTAGTTGTTCAAGTGACCCTTGAGAAAATGTCCTTCAGAGGGTTGACTATCTGGGAATACCTCACCCCATTCCCTATCTTGAGAGCTCATCTGCACTGACATTGCTAACCCCACTGTGGAGCTGCACTGTCACTGTCAGATCACATGCCTGCAACCCTAGGCTTCATCTTACTAACTTAGCATTTTGTTGGCTGGCTCGATGTAGCCATGTTAAAGGATTGTGGTCTGTAGCTACAGTGAATTTCCTTCCATGCAGATATGGATGAAGTTTCTGCAGTGCCCACACTATGGCTAGGCATTCCTTTTCTACAGCTGCACAGCATTTCCCTCTGGGTTAGAGCCTACAACTGAGATATACCACTGGGTGTTCTTCTCCCTCTAAGGAGAACTGGCTGAGTACAGCCTCCACCCCATGGTTTGAAGCATCCACCTGCACAACAAATTATTTGCTGTAATCTGGACTGGCTAACACAGGGGGTCCTTCACAAAGGTGTCATATCCACACACAAGTGACCTATGTATTCAAGTGTCCCTGCTTCTCAGGTTATGTGCTACACATAGATTTTTCTGCCTGCTCCTTTAAGTTTCTGAAATGCTTGCTCACATGTTGGGGTCCACACTACTTTATGTGACTTGGTTTTCCTTGTCAGGTCTGTGAGGGGAGCAGCTATGATACTATAATTGGGGACAAACTTTCTGTAGTAACCATGCTGTCCCTAAAAATGCCCACACCTGCTTTTTGTAACAGGGGCAGTCCATGCCTGAATGGCTTCCACTTTGGCAGGTTCTGGCCTGATTGTACCACTCCCCACTCTATGTCCCAGGCATTTGCTGGGCTTAATGGTCAACCCTGCCCCCTGTAGTCTGTCCAGCACCTCCCTGACATGCTGAAGGTGCTCTTGCCAGGAAAGGTTGTAGATGGCAATATCATCTAGGTAAGCAAGGGCAAAATCTCCTGCTCCGGCTAGGATATGATCTACCAACCTCTGGAAAGTTGCTGGGGTATTTTTCATCCTGAAGGGCATCCATGAACTCATACAAGCCAAAAGGAGCCATAATGGCTTACCTCTCTCTAATGCTGGGAGTCAAGGGAACCTGGCAGTAACCCTTAGTAAGATCAATAGTGGTAAGATACTTATCCCCACCCAGCTGCACTAGGGCCTAATCTGTCCTAGGCATGGTGTAAGCATCTGACTCTGTGTGACTATTTAATTTCCTATACTCCACACAGAACCTGGTGTTGCCATCCTTCTTTGGTACCAGCACCACTGGGGAGGCCCAGGGACTCCTGGACTTCTGGATTACCCCAAGTTCCAACATTTTCTGTATCACCTTCCTCAGAGTCTGTTTGACTCTCTCAGGCATCCTATAAAGGGCCTTCTTAATAGGCCTTTGGGGTCCTGTATCCACATACAGCAACTCAAAGGGTGAAAACCTGTGGATTCATGGGGAACCTCTCTGTAAGCAAACAACAGATGGGGAAAATATTTGTCCCACTCCCTCTTGAACTGGTCTGCAAATGCACGTACCATCATCTTGAGAGTAGAGTTTAACCTCTCAACAAGACCATTAGTATGGGGATGGTAAGGGGTGGTCTTTCGGTGCTTCACCCCATACTGCTTCCACAGACAAGCCAGCAAGTCTGTCATGAAATTGGCATCTCTGTCAGTCAGTATTTCTTTTGGAAAACCTACTCTGCTGAAAATCTCTAACAAAGGATTTGCCACCTCTTCTGCCTCGGTGGAGGACAATGCCATTGCCTCAGGGTATCTGGTAGTATAATCTACTACCACTGAGATATACTTCTTCCCTGTGGAATTTGGAGTACTCAGAGGCCCCACAATATCCATAGCTACCCTCTGAAATGTCTCCTCAATCACAGGCAAAGGCATTAAAGGAGTTTTAACCTTGTCTTCTGCCTTGCCTATCTTTTGGCACTGCTCACAGGTCCTGCAGTACCCTGTTACATCTCTAGAAATCCCAAGCCAATAAAAGTTCTGCATAATAGATCTCTTTGTACAGTTTATGCCCATATGAACTGCAAAGGGAATATCATGGGCCATGGCTAAAAGTGCCAGATGGTAGACTCTGGGCACTACCAACTGCTGTATTCTCTCACCCACTAGCCCTCCCTCAGGGGTCCACTCTCTATACAGTAACCCTTTGTCTCAGTATACAGAGTCCCCCTTCCCTTGAAAATCATGTGCCTCACTAGCTACCTCTCTCAAGCTTTGTCATGTAGGGTCTGAGAGCTGAGCCTGTCTCAACTGTTTCTTGGTAACCCTCCCCACCTCACCTTCCACAGGACGTCTGGCATCCTCTGACCGTCGTGCCTCACTGTCAGCCTGGGTACTACTACTCACCTCTGTCCTTGCAGTGACTCTATCCAAGGGAACATCAGTACCCACAAGCAGCTGTGGCCCACCTTCAGTCTCATTGCTACAGGGTAGCTCCCTCCCTGAAGTAACCACCTCACCTGTCCTGGCTGCAAGTGTGCAGTCTGTCTGGGTGTCCCTGGCTACCAGGCCCACATCCTTGTCTCCAAGCCTGACTGCATGTAACTGCATCCGCACAAGGTACTGCATTATCAAAATCATTCCCTATCAGGACATCTGCAGGGATATCCTCAAACACACCTGCTTGCTGGCTTCCTTTTCCACCCACCCAGTCAAGGTGAACCCTAGCCAAAGGTATTTGGAATGGGGTCCCTCCTAAAGCTCTGACTGGCATAGACTACCCAAGCAAGTATTGCTCCTCTTTAACCATTGCAGGCTTCACAATGGTTAGGTCAGAGACTGTGTCTCTCTTAGCAATGGCCTCTTTCCCATTTACTAAGATAGGGTATAACCTCTTGTAATAGTTTTATACCCTACTTGTCTCAAGACAACTTACTGATGGCATTTTGTCATTCCTAGTTACTGGCTCTCCCACCTTTTGTTTGCCACCTTGCCTCCATTAAACATCAATATGTTACATGGGCCCACTGGTTGCATTTAAAACATTTAACTCTTGGTCCTGGACATGTACCTGGACTAGTTGCTTCCCCTGCTACTGGTGGACTCTGTTGAGGTGGTTTAGTCTGGTCACCATGGGTTCCCTTAGACCCATGAGCAGTGCAGGGTATCCCTTTCCTCTACAGTGATACCCTGCTTGCTAGGTATACATCTCCCTTCTTCCGCAACTCATCTACAGTATTGAATTGCCTATCAGCTAACCAGTCTCATGTTCTCAGGCAAAATGCTAAGAGTTTGTTCCCTCACCAAAAGTTCTGCCAGCCCTTCAAAAGTGGTGACCTGACATCCACTCACCCACCTATGAAAATAAGTGCTTAGTTCAGCAATATATTCACACACACTTTCATCTGCCTTGTGTCCATGCTCACGGAAGTTTTTCCTATACACCTCAGGTGTTAACTTAGAACATTCTAAAAGACAGTTTTTTATAGTATTATAATTTAAGCAATCAGTATCAGACAATTTAGAAATAGCAGTTACAACTTTACCATTGAGTAAGGGGGTCATTAGCCATACCCAGAGCTGTTGGCCAACATTATACTGTTTACATACCCTTTCAAACATATGAATGAAACTATCAAAATGATCCCCTCTGTAATTATGGAAGAAATTTACCGACCTTTGTTGCTTCTAGGGTTCAGTTACTCCCTTCCCCGTTATCTCCATGACCCTGGTGAAGAGTCAGCATCTCCTTCTCATGCTGCCTCTGCCTCTCATTGTCTTCAGCTTCCAGATGTCTCAGTCTCTTGCCTGCCTCTTATTCCATTTGTTTCTTTTGCCGCAGACTCCCTGCTGATTCTATTTCCAACCGTTTGGCCTCCAGTTCAAGTCTCTTTAACTCCAGATGGATTTTTAAGTCCTCTGTGGAAAGGTTGAATTGTCCATTTTCTGACAGTTGTACATCTCCAAGGTCATTCTGGTTGTCCTTCTGATTGCTGGTCTGTGATGTAGCTGTGTCCAAGGCTACAATCATTTCTGCCTTAGTCAGGTTGGCATGTACCTGACCTTTAGCCTGGCACATCTCAGCCAACTGGCTCCTTGTCAGCTTGCCATACTGTTCTGCTTACATGCTTACCTGCTCTCTCCCTGACTAACTAAGCTAACAAAAAAAAAAAAAAACAATAAAATAATTGTGATATGAAACTCTGAATGTTCACTGTCTGGCTGATTTAGAGTACAAACACCTTCCTTAGTGACTACTGTTTACAGGCTACAGGAATTCAATATCCACACCATTACAAGCCAATTGATATCTGATGTGGCTATCCCAGCACTGCCAACCAATTAATATGTGATGCCCCTGCACTGGCCCAGTAATCAAGGAGTCTCAGTCTTCACCACTGGCAAGAGTGGGGGAAATACACACTGGGAGGATGGCAAATACACACACAGTAAAGTGCAATTTCCCTTAAAAGCACACAGAGATCACAGTCAGTATGGGGCTGTTTTCTCCCTCTTTTTCCAGATCCTCAATAAGACTCCCCACTGGCACAGCTATAGAGTTGGATGGGGAAGAATCATTGCTGAGAGTTATGAGGACAGCCTGCTTGAAATTACAAGGAAGAGTTTTAGTGGTGAGTGCTAAACTGAAAAGGAAGAAATGGCATTACACAGTATGGTGTTGCCTGTTTTAAGTGCAGTTAGGTAAATGTGGTGGAATGCAGCAGTTATGCATTCAAGGTACTTTTGTACTTAAGGTTTAAGATAGTTTATGAAGTAGAAAATTGGATATTGTGTAAGCTTTTGAAGAGATAGATGTGTATATTCATTTATTCATTATTTGTAGGATCCCTAATAAAAAGCTTTGATGAAATTACATTTATCTGATTTGACATAATAACTGATATAACTTGAAGACAGACTATGTTTTCATGTGGTAACATTATATGCTCTATTGTATATCTGATAGCAGAAGGCAACAGCTACCTCTCTAGTTTGATTTTTAAGTGGTCAGTCTACCTAGGCTCATGCTTCCCTTTTCCCTCAGCTTTTGTCCACCTGTTCCATACCTCCTTAAATTCCTCTACAGAAGCACTCTCCACTGCCCATTCTGGCAGTTCCTTTTGTGGTCCACAGCATTCCCTGTAAGGAAATACTTAAATAAATGCAAGGATTAGCTGGCCCTACAAACTGCTGAGCGCACATCTTCCCTCTTAGGCTCTTCCATTCGACATGACCCATTTACATCTCCCTAACATATTCTTGTGCATCCATATTATCTACCTCCTGTCTCTTCTGGTTGACAATGCAAGCAAGTCTTTCTCCTTCTGACCCACACGCCATCATGATGGCTTTCTTATAGATTCCTTCAAGCATCATGATGACCCTTCCTCTTGCATTGCCTTTAGAAATAAACACATTATTTCAAATGTGACCTTCATGGTCCAGCAGAGTGGAACTGTGAAATGTTTGTTTGTGGAGACTATTTAGCTGAGCATAAATTCAATTTTTCTCCTTGCTGCTGATCTTATACTCCCACTCTGCTTTTGGTGGTGTAGTTCTATTGTCATCGATATTCCCAGAGCTTTCTCCTGCTCTTTTCCATCAGTTCCACTCCCACCAGCTAATACTGTATACCTGCAAAGTTGTGGCCCAATTGCAGTACTTTGCATTTCTCTACACTGCACTATATGTTCGACCTTTTTTTCCACTTGACCAGCATTTCCAATTCTTTTTTATATTCTCTCCCTATCCTCTGTTATTGAACCTGCCTTTCTGTTATCAGCAAAGAGGATGAAACCATTTTGCTTTCCACCAGAAAACTGATGATAAACAATTATTTCAGGTATTTTAGAGAGCAAGATCTGGAATATATTGCTATTTACTTCCGTGTTCTGTTTTGCACTGTTACTGCAATCGTTGCCGTAAGTGCCCAGATTAGGGCTGAAAAGTATCTGAGGACTAAACCACCTACCCAGTTACCGAATGTAATAAATAAATAACTATTTAAATAGATAAACCTGAAACAACCCATTAAAGTGTTCAGGAGCCAGGACTGGTCCCTACAAAGTATACCACTAGTTGTGTGCCTTATTTTGGTCATTGTGATAATTTTTCTCTTGTCTTTCTATTGCAGAATTGTGCTAATGGAGATCCATGTTTTCCACTAGGATTGTGAAAAGTGAAGTGCCCTGGAATATCTGTTACAGAGTTTTCTTATATTCATGAAGCTACAATGGGCGTTCCTTCGTTGAAGGTTGTGCGTTAGGCCTGGCAAGCCAGCACGTAAAAATCTACTGCCAATCATTAGCGGACCGGAGTTCCGCTGTGGTGACCCCTAACCGGGAAAAAGCCGAAAGACACAAACAAATGAAGCTACCCATGCCTGGAGGTGCACCTTCTTTTCTGGGATGTTAATGGAGTCAGTTGTACATATAAGGAATACAGTTTAGTTGATAATTTAAACCCTTTCTTCAAATTTGCTGTTTGTACTGTAGACTGCCCTTTCACCTAGAGCACATCATATGCTGCAAGTATTATGCAGATACAGCAGGTTAGTTGCACCTATTACAAATAGCAGGAAGAGGGGTGTAACTATCCTGATAGATTCCCTCATGCATACTCATATTCCCACTTTGTCAAATCCTGAGGGGTACTAGGCAATGCAGATTGGCCACCTTTATAGGCTGTTCATTCCAGACTCATTTTATTTTCTTCTCCATTTTATTTAATGATTAACTAGGTGATTGGAATGGTTCATGACTCATATGCATGATTCAGGCTATCTCCATAGTACAAACATAGCAGCATAGTTACAAGAATTAAAGCAGGCAGATAAGAACTACATTTTCACAGGAAATCCTTAACACTTGAGTTGCATTTGTTTGTGTCTTTCGGCTTTTTCCTGGTTAGGGTCGCCACTGCAGAACTCCAGTCCGCTAATGATTGGTAGTTGATTTTTATGTGCCGAGTTACCAGCTCTGATGCACAACCTTCAACGAAGGTACGCCCATTCACGCATGTCTCCATGCAGAAGACACTCTAGCTGAGGATCAAACCGGACAGCGTCTTACTGTGAGGCGACAACGCTACTGCAGCACCACCACCGCGTTGCATTGATAAATAATATTATGAAGAAATATTTCGTTCTAATATAAACTGTCAGTGCTATTTTTTCTACTGATTATAAAAGAAACACATCTGCTTTCAGTTTACAATGAGTTTAAAGCTGTGATTTTTGTTTACAGTATCTATTAATTTTGCTATTTGTTTTTCAGTTTGTGTGTATGTGTGTGTGCGTGTGGGTGTGTGTGTGTGTGGGGGGGGGGATCAGTGAAGACTGAATTCATTAAATAATGGCAGCCATTTACGTTTCAGTCTTCACATCCTTCAGAAAATGCAGTGTAACACAAAACCTTTTTATTCTAGCAACTTTCCGAAATTATAAAAGCAATAGTTAAAATTTGTACCTAATTTTGGGCCTTTGTCCCCCATTCATTTTGGGTTTGTCCAGATTTGTTGTGCTACAAGGTTGATAGGTATGGTTAAGTATCAAGTGCATTTTATAAGAAAATATGTGTCAAGTGCATTTCATAAGGAATTGAAAGCTTCAAGGGAAGAGAAGTTTAGTGCTGCTAATGCTAAGTCTGTTTACAATGTGCAACTGTTGTTTAGCCAGTGGTAGTACTTTAGAGCTAAAAATGTTAAAGCATTGCTAGTAGCACAACAGGTAGCAGAAGCAGGTAGTATACTTGCTCTTGATGCAGAAAGGTATGGGTTTTACTCCCACAGTGTGTAAATGGATTGCTGACACTGTGTTGTAATTTCAGGAGAGTAGGGTGCTTCAGTCCTGACTATGTCCTCCTTTGGATGAGATGTCTAGCAACTATGAACCTGTTTTCAGTTTGCCATCCATTCCCTGTTGCAAAGTTACCACGTTACCATTTATTTAGTGTAACATAAGCAATTTATTCTTCAAGGGCAGCAGGCAATGAATTTGTAGATGAAACACTAAATTATAAAGTTGTTTACTAGCAGCAACCTCTTCATCAGTTACAGATCTGTAATGTGCAATTATTCAGATGACTTTTACTTCTGTAGAGATTGTGCATATTATAGGTTCATAGGTTCATAGATTGGTACTAGGCTATTGGCCCTAGGGCCTATACAAGCCTAGCCATAACAATTCCATGGCTATTTCTTCCCACAATATTTACTTCCATGGACCCCTGTCTAGCAGGGCTACTGACGTGATCCCCGGGGTAACTTTCCTATCTCCCATCCAATCGTTAAGGTTCCTTTTGAAGAGGGCCAAAGAGACACTCTGTTTGACATGTATGGGCAGTCTATTCCAGAGTCTAGGGAGTCTCTGGGTCAGAAACCTATCCCTCCAGCATGTTTTGTTCATTGTAATGACAAGGTTTGGATCCCTGGAGCATGTGGCTCTGAGGGATTGGGATTTCTTTAAGTGTAGCATGTCCAACAGCTCTGGGTTTGACATGGCCTTGTACTTTAAGCAGAGATCGCCTCTGAGTAGACGATATGCAACAGAGTATAGCTGGAGATTTTTTAGATGGTCAGCATAGGGCATCTGCTTTAGGCCTGTGATTCTTTTAGTGAGGTATTTCTGTGGCTTTTCCAGTTGTTGCAGATGTCCTGAGAGGTACATATCAAACGGGGCATTGTATTCTATAATGGGTCTAAAGAGGGATGAGTACAGTGGGACAATGACCTCCTTTTTTCTGGATGAAAAGCCCTTAGTGATGAAGTGTGCCACATAGAAGGATTTCCGGACTGTTATGGTGATGTGGTTTTCGAAGGTGAGACCACTGTCCATCTGTGTCCCTAAGTCTCTTATCACACTTTCAGTGTTTAGTGCACTGCCACCTATGTGGTAATTCAAAGGCACATGTTTTTTTCCCAAAGGGGATAACTATACATTTCTTGGCATTAAGCTTGAGCCCATGGCTCTGGCACCAAGCATCTGTTTCTGTAAGGCCCTTTTGTAGAATATCCACATCATTTGGGGATTCAGTAATGGCTCACAGTTTGCAGTCATCTGCGAACTTTGTTAGCCAGAGTCCCTTAGTGTTGGCCTGTACTTCAGAGAAGTAGATGCCAAACAAGAGCGGTCCCAGGACTGAACCCTGAGGTAGTCCACTTGTCACTTGTCTGGAGCTGGATTTGGAGTCAGCTACTCTTACAGTATGGGTTCTGTCAGTAAGCCAGTTGGCAACCCATCAAGTGATGTAGAGATTAATGTCCAGCTTAGTAAGCTTATCTATGATTCCAGAGTGAGGGATGGTGTCAAAGGCCTTGGCAAGGTCCAGATAGGCTGTGTGGACCGCCTTACCCTTGTCCACAGCTCTGGAGACTGATTCGAAAAGGTCAATCAGGTTCAGGAGACAAGATCGTCCCTTCACAAATCCTAACTGGGTAGGGTCAGTGTTTGAAGGTTGGCAATGTCTTTGTTTATAAGTTCCATGATAATACGTTCCATGGCCTTGCAGATCAGGCTCATCAGACTGATGGGGCAGTAGTTCCCAGGATCCAAGGTGGATCCCCCCTTGTGGAGTGGGATAACTGTAGCTGTGCGCCACTCAGTAGGCATGAAGCCTGAGGTGAGGTTATGATTAAACATGACACTTAGGTGAGGTGCCAGTTCATTTTGTATTTCATGTAGTACACAGCCCGGGATGTCGTCTGGTCCCATGGATGCTGTATTCTTAGCTTTGGAAACTGTGGTTTTTACCTGTGTGGCCGTTATTACCAGAATTTGACAATCTTTTGGTATTGAGATGGGCCCTTTAGGGGGTGAAGTTGGCACTGAATTGGTCTGCCAGGATATTGGCAATATCCTTGGGATCAGTATATTTAATGCCATTCTGCTGTAGCTCAGCGCAGATCTGAGCATTGCCATTTAGATTCTTGACATAGCTATAGAATGCCTTGTGGTTGTCTTTGGAATCTTTGGCAATTTTATTTTCATAACTAGCTTTGGAGGATTTTATGAGGGATCTCAGCTTCTTACTAAGGCTGGTAAGGGAGATTTTTGCATCCTGGGATTTTCCACTTTTCTGCAACAGTTTCTTCCTTTTGTTGTAAAGTTTTTTATGGCAGGGGACCACCAGATTAGCTTGCTTTTTTGGAGGAGAGCATCTTGGTTCTATTTGGGATGGCACGATTCATGCACGAGTGGATGTGCTCATACAGTGCCTTAGTGTAGGATTCAGCAGTCAAACTTTCAGTTCCCGTCTGCATGGGTGTCATGAAGTTTGTCACTTCTGACTTGAGTAGCACGAAGTTGGCTTTGGAGAAGTTTTTTATGGAGATTTCCCTACTGGGGGGTGGGGGAGGGATGTGGATGTCAAGGGTGATTAGCTTATGGTCAGACCTGACCAATGAGGGGGTGAGCATAGGTGTGGAGCATCGATTTCCCATGCTGGTAATGACCAGATCTAGGATATTGGAGCCCCTGGTGGGACTATGGATTATCTGATCCAGGGCATTGGAATTTATGAATTCCAAGAACAGTTGGGCAACGCTGTTGGTACATGAGTAGTTTTCCCAGTTAATGGCAGAGTAATTGAAATCACCCAGTATTAGGGTGTTTGGTTGTATCTTAATATTTTCCAGTATGTTTAGAAAGGTGTAGTGAGAATCTTGAGGCACGGTGGGGGATCTGTAGCAAGCTACAATTTGAATTGCAGTCTTACCTAGTGTTAGTTGCACCTGGAGATTTTCAGACGCATTGTGTTGGGCAACTAGCCTGGTGGTGTGAATATCCTTGGTGAATATGGACACTCCTCCACCTTTAGTGTTTCGGTCCTGGTTTGGTGGCCGAAAAGTGTAGTAAGGATTGTAGCCTGGTATTGCAAGGGGTGATCTCTGGAGCCTTGAACCAGGTCTCAGTTACTGCACAGATATTGATGTTCTACATTTTTAGGAGTGCCTCGAAAGAGTGCATTTTGAGGTTTAGACTTCTAACATTGAGTAGCATTACCTTCAGATTTTGAATAAACTGGCTATGTCATTGTATCAAGCCTGACTAACTCTCTTCTAGATTGTGCAAAATCTATTAATCAGCTACTGTTTAATTTACCCCTGGCTTTCAACAGGGTTTAACTCTAACCTGTGGAACATGTTTATTATTGTTTGCTTATGTACCCTTTGTCAAAATTATAATTGTAACATGTTTTTAATGTTTCTGTTTACCTGGAGGTTTTCTCCCCAGGCCTCCACTGAAAATGGACATGCATCCAGTCGGACTATCAAGGTCAACAAATATATAAAATAAAATAAAATAAAATGCTTGCACCTGTTACTGTGGTAGACTTGTCCTTTGAACTTTGCCTAAAAAGGCACTATAGGGGTGGCAAGAGCCTTAGCCAGTAACCTGAATCCCAGGGGCGACAGGTGCAGACCATCTCTGGCAAAGCATCGTGATCTGTCAGTCATGTCGTCTCAGCCAGACAGATACTGGATCCACTTTGAATGACACCAGAAGCTGTGCCAATTGTTGAAGTCAATCATTTTGTCCTTATACTGTGGTATCATTCTGGGCAAAGGCAGGATGCTACTCAGGGCTAGGGTCATACCTGCCTGAGCCACCTGATCCAAGTGCTCTTCCATGTCTCTTTTCAAATAGCCCAGGGAGGTACATCTCAAGTCATTCACTCCAACATGGACAATGACAGAGTCATATTTGTACTTGTTGTAGAGTGACTTGAGTGCATGCATTATGTGGCGGATCCTGGCACCCGACAGGCAGCTGACTGTAATTTTCTCCTTATTCAGCCTGGTGAGTGGGAAATCAGTGTGCCTGACTATAGAGTCACCTATGACTAAAGTGTTGGGTACGTTGTCTTACTGGTGTCGTGAACTATGTGACACTTTGATTGCGATTGGTGTTTGTTTGCATTTCAGCTTCGAAGGTCCTTGTTTGCTTGGGCAGGTTACTGTTAAGGGCCTCTGCATATGAGGGTTTAGTGCTGCTATGTGAGGGTGTTGGTAATGTGGGTTTAGAAGGGTTATGTGTTGCTTGAGGTGCAGTGTAGGTGGTAACCTTCTCCTGTTGACTGCCTAGCACAGACTTGGGTGGAGAGAGCTTTGCTTCCAGTTTGGCTATGTAAGTGCATCTCTCAAAGGTTGTAGGATTGGGTGGTAGGAGGAGAGGGTCGTCTGTGTACATGATGCAATTGCTGCATTGCCCCAGTATGCCCAGGTTCCCCAGGTGGACAAGAGAAATCACCGGAAGCTGAGCCTTGGACATGCCTGGTTTGGTGCTTTTTTTGTAAAGTACAAGAGCTGTTTTCCCTTACATTAGCAAGGTACTTTGCAATTATAGTCTGTTTAGTGCCTATGATTAATTTCTCCTTATTAACAAGGAGAGTTGAGTGCTTGTATCAGTTTAAGGCTTACTAGTGCTTTCCAGCGGGTTTTAGAGCAAGTGCTAGTTACAGAGATGCTTAAAGGTAAGATGAAAAAAATGGTTTATCCTAAACACCGCAGTGTGCACTAGAGGAGTAGATAACTTAAGTTTTACTTGTCTAAAAAGTTAAGTTTTAGTGGACAGTCGCTATTTTTAAAACAGCAAGATAGATTGAAAGGGGGTAGTCACTTTTGTATTCTGGTACTATGGAATACAGTAGGATGGCCAATAAATTTAAATAGTTGAAGGGGAGTTATTTCACTAAATGATAATTTTGCGCTTACTCACACAAGCCAGTAAAAGCAAAGAGGAAATGAGATATATGGACAAATTAACATAAGAGGCAGGCAACTAGAAAGACAGTGGTATTTAAGAACATAACAAGGTGGGAGGGTGGGAAAAAAATTTCTGTCTGAATCACAAGAGACAGAGCTGTGGTCTCTTTTCAAGTTTTAATATGCAGTTAAAAGCAGAATACAAGTAAAACACAAGGTAAAGAAAACAAATCACAGTATTCAGAATAGAAAAAGGTAATAAAGTAATACAAAATACAACAAATAAAAAGCAAACTAACCTTTCCCTCACAGCAAAGTGTAGCAGAGTTTGGGTGAGCCTTTCTAGTACTGACTGATATTGGTGGATTGCAACAACAGAAGTATTAGTAGACTTTTACTGATGAAATGTACTGAACTGCGCAGTTTTACCAGTATTGGTCCATACATTTAGTTTCATTGCATACTAGAAAAAAATGTTGAAAACTAGAAATTTACAACATGCTCTAACAAGCAGTGTTGTATTATAAAAGGAACCAAAAAAGTGGAGCAAAGTCCAGAAAAAGTCACCAAAAAAACAAGAAATCTGGACAGAACACAAAAGGCACCACTCAGGAAACTCCGGGTTGTATAAAGCAGACTCCTTTATTGAATTAATGCCACACAAGAAAAAAATAGCATTTTCGTCAAAGTATCCCTCAGACTTCCTCAGATATAGTGAATGAATAAATACTATTACATCACTATATATACTCTCATTAAGTAATTAATCAATTAATCAATTAAAGCAATCTTGAATATTCAAAGGAATAGTGTATGTTACATGATAAATATGCAGTAAAAAGACTTAAAAGTGAGTGTTTAAAATTAATAGACATAAAACAAAGTTAATACACCCACAATTAAAAATAAATTCATGTTAGTTAGAAAATCTACAAATTTGACTAATTTAAATATTTTTCTAAAAAACGTATTTAAAATAATGAACTGTATGAAAAGCCAAATGTATTGAAACATTTGACATGACAAATACTGTTTGATCAAAGTTTTGCAGACCTAAGCTTTAACAGGGGTACCGAGGAAATACTATCATTTAAACCTGGAGATTTATTGGCCTCAAGTACTATCTGCCAAAAGGTTTCTCTGTATTCTAGCTTAGATTCCCAACGCTCACCCCTCAAGTCCTTGGGAACTGTTTCAATCACAAAAAAAGGAGAAAGTGGCATTCGAACATAATAATGTGTGCCTATATAAGGCATTACTATTATTTCTTTTGTTATCATTAATATGTTCGTAAATTCTTCATTTTAGTTGCCTCTCAGTTTTTCCAACATAAAAGCCTTCGCAGGCACCACAGGTAACCAGGTAAACTAAACCCTGAGAATTGCAGTTGGAATAAAAATGTGCTGTCAACAATTTCTACCTAGAGTTAACTAGAACCTCTTCTTTTTGTGAGATAGAGGCACACTGGGTACAAGCACTGCATTTGTATGTACCCCTCCTTTTATGGAAGATACCCTAGGAGTATTATTTTCCAAATGCTTATAGGTTTCAAAATTAATGACCCCCTGGTCAAAAAGATCTTTAAGTGCCAAGTCAATCTTTTTGTATGAGATATTAATCTCATTAATAGAAACCTTACTATACCTTGAATCATTGTGTAAAATGGAAAACATCTTGCCCTCATACACAATTTTGTCCATGAGGACAATACCCCCTCCCTTATCTGGTTCCATAACACGAATGGTAGGGTTAGAACATAGTTGTGTCAGTAGTTGTTTCTCATCACCATCTAGGTTAGATATTACTTTTGTACATTTAAACATTTTCCTTATTTCAGATTCTATAACATTTTCCAGGTTTCTCAGCTGTGCATGGATTGGGGGATTAAAAACGCTTGTTTTTTTTTGGGGGGGGGCACTAATCTGGATATTAAAGAACTGTCAGCAAACATATTCTCTAAATTATGTTTTCTGATAAACATTTTTAAATCCAGAATGACCTGTGTAAGATTGCTTTTTTCCCTTAGGAACAAACTTGAAACCTTTGATGAATAAGTTAAAAAAATCATCAGTAACTTCTAAACCACTGTAGTTGAAAATATGGAAACCAGATCTGCTAACTACTTGAGAATTATCACCATGCAGGGAAGTTACACCAGTAACTAATTCTGGTAATGGTTCACCCTGTACCCCCCTCCCCCCTGGTGATAAGTCCCTCTGTAGAAATGGTATTGTTGTATGTGTTACGAGGTCTCTCAGATCCTTATGGAACAGAATCCTGGTAAGCAGGTTGAGCATTTTCACCAACAGATACATCCTGATTCACCTGAACTGTAGTGGAATTGTAATTTGAACTACGCTCAAAGTCAGGTGAATAATTTTGAGACCTAGGTAGGGGGTATTGTTTACCTTCCTTATATTCCTTGGTATCTTTGTCTAACTTCTTGTATTTTCTATTCAGTATTTCATCACATTTTTTGTCAATGTGCACCCTCAACTCAAAATACCAATTTTTTTCAGCTTCAGTACCAAACAGTAAGTCATTGGTAACCCATGTATTATACAAGTCAATCTGCTCCTGTAGGATAGATAAATACACTCCTATTTTGGGAACTGGAGATGGGTTTCTTAACAAACACGGTGCTAGAATGCATACTGACATGGGTTTCAGTAGAGCTTTTGTCAATAGTTTTAGTGCAAACACATACCAGATTAAGAGTATAGTGGAGAAAGAATGGGGGAGATTTTTGGAATTTACAGACCTTCCAAATTTGAAAGACAAACCTGTTAAGGTCGTCTTCAGGAGGGGATTTAACATTAATAATTTACTTGAACATGCCAACAACTCCAATGTTTTCTCACATAAAAGGAGGGGTACATACAAATGCGGTGCTTGTACCTAGTGCGCCTATATCTCACAAAAAGAACAGGTCCTAGTTACCTCCAGGCAGAAATTGTTGACAGCACATTCTTATTCCAACTGCAGTTCTCAGGGTTTAGTTTACCTGGTTACCTGTGGTGCCTGCGAAGACTTTTATGTTGGAAAAACTGAAAGGCAACTAAAATGAATTTATGAATATATTAATGATGTTAACAAAAGAATCAATAGTAATGCCTTATATAGGCACACATTATGTTCGAATGCCACTTTCTCCTTTTTTGTGATTGATACAGTTCCCGAGGTCTTGAGGGGTGGGCCTTGTGAGTTTCAAGGGCAGGGAAGTCTTAATGCTAAGTCTGTTTTCGTTGTGACACTGTATTTCTTTGTTTAGTAAATGTCTTATCTGTGTTTGTGCTATAAAATTTGAAATAAAAGTTATAAATTAAATCCAAATAGTCATTTCAGAGATAAAGCAAAAAACAGTAAGCACAGTGAGAGGTTTGAACAGTGTTTATGGTAACTGGGGAGAAATAGCCATGCAATAGGACTCTGGAATGACTGGGGGGCTTGTATGGGGCAGGGCCCAATCAATTACCCTGCCTAAGGCCCAGTATGACCATGATCTGGCTCTGCTTGTAGGGACTTTATGTTTTAGGTTCATAGGTTCATAGGTAGGTACTAGGCTATCTGGCCAAAGTTATTTATAAGCCTAGCCGGAATGTGTTCTCTTTTGCCACCCCCTTAGATTAGTTCCCTGTGCCTCTGTCCAGAAGAGCCACTGTAGTGATCCCCGGGGTAAACTCCCTGTTTCCCATCCACTCGTCAAGGTTTCTCTTAAATAGTGTTAGTGAGGAGCTCTGCCTAATGTGGATTGTAATCTTGTTCCAGAGCATGGGAAGTCTCTGGGACAGGAATCTGTCCCTCCAGCATGTCCTATTTATTGTTGTGGTGAGGTTTAGATCTCTAGAGCATGTGGCTCGAGGGGATATGGTTTTCTTTAGGTGGAGCATGTTCATCAATTCTGGGTTGGACATGGCCTCGTATGTCAGGCAGAGATCACCTCTGAGTAGGCGATATGCAACCGAGTACAGCTGGAGTTTCTTCAGTCGAGCTGCATAAGGCATCTGTTTGAGGCCAGTGATCCCCTCAGTGAGGTACTTCTGTGGTCTTTCCAGCTGTTGCAGGTGTCTTGTAAGGTACATCCCAAATGGGGCGTTGTACTCTATGATGGGTCTGATGAGTGATGTGTAGAGGGGCACAATGACGTCTTTTGATCTGGATGCAAACTCTTTTGTGATTAGGTGGGCCACATAGAAGGATTTTCTAACCACTTTGGCAATGTGATTATCAAAGGAGAGATTACTGTCTACTTGGGTCCCCAGATCCCTTATTTCATCTTCCATATGTAGGGGGCTACCACCTATGTGGTAATTTGTGGATACTTTGTTTTTCCAAAGGGGATGACTATGCACTTTTTGGCATTTAGCTTGAGGCCATAGTTTTGACACCAGGTATCTGTCTCAGTGAGACCCTTTTGGAGGATGTCTGTGTCAGCCAAAGAGTCAATTATAACCCCTAGTTTGCAGTTGTCTGCGAACTTGGTCAGCCATAGTCCTCTTTTGTTTGCCTGTACCTCTGAGAAGTATATGCTGAACAGGAGGGGTCCTAGGACTGAGCCCTGGGGGACACCACTTGTACCCAGTTTAGAATCAGACCTAGCTCCCGCAACTGTTACCATGTGGGTTCTGTCCGTGAGCCAGATGTCAACCCATATCATGATGTAGGGGTTTATGTTCAGGCTGGTGAGCTTGTCTATAATACCAGAATGGGGAATGGTGTAGAAAGCCTTTGGGAGGTCTAGGTAGGCTGTGTGGACCACCTTTCCCTCATCTATAGCCTTGGTAACTGTCTCAAAGAAGTCCATCAGGTTTAGGAGGCATGATCTGCCCTTAACAAAGCTGAACTGGGTAGGGTCCAGTGTTTGGAGGTTTCCAATGTCTCTGTTAATGAGATCCATGAAGATGTGCTCCATAGCTTTGCAGACCAAGCTAGTCAGCCTTATAGAGTGATAGTTCCCGGGGTCAGTTATTTGTGGAGCGAAATAACTGTTGCTGTGTGCCACTCTATGGGCACATAGTCTGTGGAGAGGCTGAGTTTGAACAGTATGTTTATGTGAGGGGTTAGTTCATCTTTGAGCTCATGTAGGACGCAGCCTGGGACACCATCCGGTCCCATTGATGCTGTGTTTTTGGCTTTGGAGAGGGCTGTTTTAACCTCCTGAGTGTCTGTGATTTCAGGGACACTACATTCTTCTGGTATGGTTATGGGCCCTTTTGGGGGTGAGAGAGGGGTCTGAAGTTTGCACTAAACCTGTCTTCCAGGATGTTGGTGATATCAGTCGGTTCAGTGTATTTTGTGCCATTCTGCACTAACTACGAGCAGATCTGGGAATTGCCACTTAGATTCTTGACATAGCTAAAGAATCAAAAACAAAAATTGGAGCCAGCAAATGGTGATGGAAAATATTTTTGTATTAAAATTAAGGCATCACAGCAAATACAAACATACCGGTTTCGGCTGGTAAATTACACAGCCTTCATCAGTGTATTCAAAAGTAATAGTATTTACAAGCTGTTTAAATATACAGACAAAGGATATCATTGGTGGAGTAGTTATAAATATTCATTAAGCCCGGGGGAGAAAAGCCCACCCAACTTAATAATCCACTTTTTTTCTTTACAGTTTAAAATGCCATGCCAACCAGCTTTGTTTCTCCGATCACCCTGAATTACATCAATACTGGTAAACGAAAATATTGCAGATGGATGTGTCAACTGGTGCTTATACAAAGCATTAGTCATCTTTTTCTGTTTAATATTGCTGTAATGTTCTGAAATTCATAACCTGATGCACCTCGAGGTTTGTCCAATGTAGAATGCACCACATTTGCATGTGGCCATATAAATGGCCCAATCACTACTACAATTACCGAAAATATTTATGTCAAAAAGCTTTGAACAGTTTCTACTTGAGAATTCCTTGGTGGTGCATATGTATTTACAATTTACACAATGGCCGCAAGGAAAACAACCATACAGACTATGCCCAGAAATAGTAGTCTGAATTTTGTCCCTGAACCTGTGATCCCCAGTCTTATAATGGTTAAAATAAGATTTCAAACTTTTGCCATTTCTGTATGAAAACATACATTTGTCGGGGATAATCCTAGCAACTTCTGGATCACTCTGTAAGATGTTCCAGTGTCGCTGTACAATCTTGACTAAACCATTGGTATTCCGTCCATAAGTTGTAGTGAGTCTGAGTGGTTTGAATGATGTAATAGACTTATCCTTATACACAAGCAACTCGGTGCTCCATATTTTGAACCTGACCTTTTGCAACTGCAATAGTTCCCTCCTTGTAACCTCTTTGTTTAAATCTTTGTGTGAGATCATCTTGATTCCTACAATATGTTAAATGTTGTGAGCAAATCCATTTTGCTCTAATAAATTGGGACTTTGGTATATTTCTGGCTATGTGTGGAGCATGATAACTCAAGCATGTAGCAGTGAATTATATTGTGGGAACTTCCTATATGTCTCTGTCTCTAATGTACCATCCGGAAGTTTACATATGGAGACATCCAAAAAAATGATTTTATGAGTGTCATGTTGTTCTGTAAAGCCTAAACCCCACTCATTGTTGTTCAAATATTGTACAAATGTAAGCAAACTAGACTCAGTTCCCCTCCACACAAGCCATATGTCGTCAAGATATCATCTCCAAATGTCCATATCCGAAAGGAAGATGTTTCTTGTAGAATCATAAATTAACTTGGTTTCAACATAGGCCATGAAAAGGTCAGCATATATGGGGGCAAAGGAAGCCCCCATAGCTGTACCCTTAATTTGCCAAAAACATGCCTCCTTATAATAAAAGACATTACAAGTGAGGACATATCTTGCCATGTCCACCAAAAATGTGTTGAATGTAGAACCATATAAACCTGCATGGTCAAGCCAATATGCCAAAGCCTGAAGGCCAGCTTGATGTGGGATATTAGTGTATAAAGCACATACATCAAGCGTGCACAAGAGCCAATCTTCTTCCAGTTGGGTGTCGGATATAATTTGTAAAAAGCTTGTTGTGTCTTTTAACCTGGAACGAAGGAATGGTAACAAAGGTTTAAGGTGTTTGGTCAAGAACAGGGATAAGGGTTCAGTTAAATACTTTCTGCCAGACACTATGGGTCTTCCCGGAGGATGTGTAATATTTTTGTGTATTTTCGGAAGAAAATAAATGTATTGTGAATTACAGTCCTTAATTGTTAGTTGATGTAGAGTATCATTAGAAATTACACCCCTGTCATAAGCATACTTGAGGAAACATTCAATACATTTAGTAAATCTTTGTACGGGATCCATAACCATATGAGTGTAGTATCTGGTATCAGACAACTGCCTGCGAGCTTCTCTGTCATAGTCAACCCAATTTTGTACTACTACGGCACCCCCCTTATCTGCTGTTGTTATACCAATTTGTTTATTTTTCTGAAGTTCCAGAATGGCCTGTTTCTCACTGAAAGTAATGTTGTTGTGTTTTAATGCTATATCTGAACTTAGAAAATGAATATCCTTAAGAACACTGTTTTGAAACTGGTGAACTAGAGCATTCATTGGTGGAGAAAAATTGGATTGATGATATGTGAATTTCCCCTTATCAGAGTCAAGACCAGAATCACCAAAAAACATTTTTAGATTAATTAATCTACAGAATCGCGACAAATCTTGTGCAAATACATCCTCAGAAATAATGGAACCAGGTATAAAATTTAAGCCTTTATTCAATATCTTGACATGTACATCAGACAAAGCATGGTCAGACAGATTTAAAATGTTGTTGACAGTACATTGATTTATGTCCCTAATGCCAACTCCAATAGTCCCTGTACATTGTGTATTTTTCTTGTGTTTACGCCCACCCCGTCTGTATGTGCTCCTAAAGGGGCAACCCCCGAGCTTCTTTTGGGTGATGGTGATCCTGTTGCTGCCAGGGATTCATTATCAGTCCCTGATGATGTATCATCAAAAGATGAAGTGCCATTGTGGTTACTTTTCCTCAATATGGATCTGGGTCTTTTCCTTTTCCTATCTGTAGTGGGGAGATTATTAAATCTCACATGTTTGGATTGGGAAGAGAAAGGGTTACCCCGAGAATAATCCTCTTGATCCCTATTGAACTTCTTCATCTTACGAGATCGTAGTTCAGCATCAAACTTTTTCAAATCTTGGGCCACTCTATTGAGCTTACCCTCAAAAGAGGGCTCCTGTTCATAACATTTCAATTTGTCTGCCAAGGTCATGATCTCAGACAGCCCCTTATCTATAGCTCGATTATGAAATTTATAAAGTTGAACTACAAAAGACATTGTAGCCTCATGTTGTATTTTTGACCACTGCGTGGTCAATTCATCATCTGCATGACTCACATGTGGGATAGTTCGTATCCTTAACCCTCTTGGGTTATGTTCGCCGCCTGATAAGCCTTGAAAAGCTTACTATGCCACACATTGGCTCGTAGTGCCCTTAATTGCCTATTCAGGTCATCAATTAGTTTTTGGCTTGTTATGTCAGAATTGCTATTCTCCATCTGATCTACATTCCCATTTGTATTAGGGCTCAAACCAAAGGCCCCTAGATCTTCCCTATCAGCCACCAGTCCTGAAATAAGATTCGATAAATCCATATTCAATAGGACTGGAGAAAAAAGAGATGAATAAAATACTGACTGTCAATAATGGTCAAACAATAGTACCACGACAGCAAACTAAGAGATGGTTGTTAAGGACAACAACAGCTGTCAAAGTGATAATATTCACAATGAAGAAAAGACTGCGTCCATATGAAATTCAAATTCACAAAGATTTTTTATATTTAATGCAGATGATGAAACAACAATAATTATAGAATTGAAAGGGGCAGCCAAAGATAATGAGCAAAAGCACAAAAAGATATATATTAAAAAGAGTATATATAAAATGGTTCGATGCTCAACTACCAAAGAAAAAGACCTACAATACTCATTATATCCAATGGGGGACCCAGGATAGAACCAGCAATACCTTAGAGACTACTAAAATATCAGGGGATTATTGGCCAAAATAAATTTGTCAAAAACCCTATGTGTATGGCTAAGTCATGATAACATTATCATAAATTGTTATAAGTAATTGTTATCAGCAACACCAACATAGTGAATGTGTTCTTCACCAGAAAGTAGAAAACCCCCTTTCCCACTATGATTGAACAAAAACATAGACTATTCATATTATGAACCCATGTGGGTATTAAGATGTTTTGGATATGAACAATGACAAAATATATATATGTAGATCTGTAGCTCACAGTCTAAATGGGCACCCTACCACAATCCAAAACCACATATGTAAATATGTGACGTACAAGAAATATTACTAATACAGCTATATGTCTAAAATTACATAAAGTAAACTCAACTGCTTTGCCTATCACAAGTTATCATGGCCCTTGCAAAAAATAACTTTTTGATGAAAATCAAAGACTCCTATAATATCTGGGGATTGTTGGCCAAAAACCAGTTATCAAAACTCTATATATGTAGATAGGCCGTGATGAACATTACCATAAATTGTAATGAGATGTTGTTGTCAACGACACAAACTACCTGCTTGTATAGAGCACTAAATGAATATGTTCTTCACCAAAAAACCCAAGACGGCCCTAATCTACTGTGAATAGCCAAAAACATAGTATGTTCATAATAAAAAAAACGAATGGGTATTAAGATATTGTAAATATAAACAATGACAACATATCTGTATGTAAATACCAACTCTCGATCAAAGACAGGCACCCTACTTCAATCCAAAACTCCCCATATAAAAATATGTTGGGTTTGAGAAGTAATCCTGATCCAACTGTATATCTTAAAAATGCATATAGCAAACTTCACAGTTATGTCTATCACAAGTTATCATGGTCCATATGAAAAAAATGTTAATTTTATAAGTGAAAATAAGTTGCAAAAAATGTTAAAGACCGAAAAACATACTATAATATAGTAAACCACCCATACAGCAAAGTCGGACATCCACCCTAAATGAAAAACCACTCCAATAGCCGTCTAAATATTAAAAAATCTTCTAACGGCCCTTATGGAGACAAAACTAGTGAATGTGTGGTTTACATGTCACCGTATTAAATATGAAAACATATGCAATAATTGACTGCGTATAAACACCATTACAACATACCCAAATACGTCTCACATAGTCATATCACCGCTATATATTATGGGCGATATGAAAAAATGTCCACATACATTCAAAAACGTAAAATGTTCAACAAGTAACTTTCAAAAATAGTCTGTGTTGATTTCCCTGCACCACGTAGTTCAAAATTAAGCAGACTGGTATATCCAAACCGGTATGGTAAGGTTTATGGATTCCTCCCGTTGTAAAATGTCACTCGCAGAATCCTGCTGTTAAAATGTTTAAATGTTTAAACCTTACACTCAGTCAGTCAAAAGATGGAAGACAAACCCATAAATCCGTTTTAACAAACGACACTGTTCCACCAGCCCTTTATGAAAACCAACAACTGGTGCTTAGTAAATCACATAGACCATAAATATATAGAAAAAATAAGTCCTGCCAGCTGGTATAATTGTGATAAACAATACAGAGCGGATCTAAGGTAGAATGTCCATACCCAAGTAGAAAAAAATCAAGAAATGGTTGCAGCGCATACATACATGAATTCCCCTCGAAACAGTCAGGCCAAAAAACAAAACAAAATGGCGTGGTCACCACCACCAAATGGAGAATCCCAATTCTATTCCGATGAAAAGAAATAATCCACCAGTTGAAAAAATCCAAAATGGGTGTGGAAAATATTCCAGAACAAAACTTAGTCGGCTCTCAAGATTGATGCCACCGAGAAATCCACAATGATGCCGAAAAGATAAAGCATAGCAAGCTGCAACGAATCCATGATGCAGCAACAGGATCACCAACCCCAGCAGGAAGTGAACACGTAGTACATCAGCAAGAAACCTCCTCCTGCGCGTGGGTAATGCACGGCCCCCAAAAAGTATAACACAACCAAAAACAAAAATTGGAGCCAGCAAATGGTGATGGAAAATATTTTTGTACTGAAATTAAGGCATCACAGCAAATACAAACATACCGGTTTCGGCTGGTAAATTACACAGCCTTCATCAGTGTATTCAAAAGTAATAGTATTTACAAGCTGTTTAAATATACAGGCAAAGGATATCATTGGTGGAGTAGTTATAAATATTCATTAAACCCGGGGGAGAAAAGCCCACCCAACTTAATAATCCACTTTTTATTCCATATTTTCCATCACCATTTGCTGGCTCCAATTTTTGTTTTTGGTTGTGTTATACTTTTTGGGGGCCGTGCATTACCCACGCGCAGGAGGAGGTTTCTTGCTGATGTACTACGTGTTCACTTCCTGCTGGGGTTGGTGATCCTGTTGCTGCATCATGGATTCGTTGCAGCTTGCTATGCTTTATCTTTTCGGCATCATTGTGGATTTCTCGGTGGCATCAATCTTGAGAGCCGACTAAGTTTTGTTCTGGAATATTTTCCACACCCATTTTGGATTTTTTCAATTGGTGGATTATTTCTTTTCATCGGAATAGAATTGGGATTCTCCATTTGATGGTGGTGGCCACGCCATTTTGTTTTGTTTTTTGGCCTGACTGTTTCGAGGGGAATTCATGTATGTATGCGCTGCAACCATTTCTTGATCTTTTTCTACTTGGGTATGGACATTCTACCTTAGATCCGCTCAGTATTGTTTATCACAATTATACCAGCTGGCAGGACTTATTTTTTCTATATATTTATGGTCTATGTGATTTACTAAGCACCAGTTGTTGGTTTTCATAAAGGGCTGGTGGAACAGTGTCGTTTGTTAAAACGGATTTACGGGTTTGTCTTCCATCTTTTGACTGACCGAGTGTAAGGTTTAAACATTTAAACATTTTAACAGCAGGATTCTGCGAGTGACATTTTACAACGGGAGGAATCCATAAACCTTACCATACCGGTTTGGATATACCAGTCTGCTTAATTTTGAACTACGTGGTGCAGGGAAATCAACACAGACTATTTTTGAAAGTTACTTGTTGAACATTTTACGTTTTTGAATGTATGTGGACATTTTTTCATATCGCCCATAATATATAGCGGTGATATGACTATGTGAGACGTATTTGGGCATGTTGTAATGGTGTTTATACGTAGTCAATTATTGCATATGTTTTCATATTTAATACGGTGACATGTAAACCACACATTCACTAGTTTTGTCTCCATAAGGGCCGTTAGAAGATTTTTTAATATTTAGACAGCTATTGGAGTGGTTTTTCATTTAGGGTGGATGTCCGACTTTGCTGTATGGGTGGTTTACTATATCATAGTATGTTTTTCGGTCTTTAACATTTTTTGCAACTTATTTTCACTTATAAAATTAACATTTTTTCATATGGACCATGATAACTTGTGATAGACATAACTGTGAAGTTTGCTATATGCATTTTTAAGATATACAGTTGGATCAGGATTACTTCTCAAACCCAACATATTTTTATATGGGGGGTTTTGGATTGAAGTAGGGTGCCTGTCTTTGACCGAGAGTTGGTATTTACATACAGATATGTTGTCATTGTTTATATTTACAATATCTTAATACCCATTTGTTTTTTTTATTATGAACATACTATATTTTTGGCTATTCACAGTAGATTAGGGCCGTCTTGGGTTTTTTGGTGAAGAACATATTCATTTAGTGCTCTATACAAGCAGGTAGTTTGTGTCGTTGACAACAACATCTCATTACAATTTATGGTAATGTTCATCACGGCCTATCTACATATATAGAGTTTTGATAACTGGTTTTTGGCCAACAATCCCCAGATATTATAGGAGTCTTTGATTTTCATCAAAAAGTTATTTTTTGCAAGGGCCATGATAACTTGTGATAGGCAAAGCAGTTGAGTTTACTTTATGTAATTTTAGACATATAGCTGTATTAGTAATATTTCTTGTACGTCACATATTTACATATGTGGTTTTGGATTGTGGTAGGGTGCCCATTTAGACTGTGAGCTACAGATCTACATATATATATTTTGTCATTGTTCATATCCAAAACATCTTAATACCCACATGGGTTCATAATATGAATAGTCTATGTTTTTGTTCAATCATAGTGGGAAAGGGGGTTTTCTACTTTCTGGTGAAGAACACATTCACTATGTTGGTGTTGCTGATAACAATTACTTATAACAATTTATGATAATGTTATCACGACTTAGCCATACACATAGGGTTTTTGACAAATTTATTTTGGCCAATAATCCCATGATATTATAGTAGTCTCTAAGGTATTGCTGGTTCTATCCTGGGTCCCCACATTGGATATAATGAGTATTGTAGGTCTTTTTCTTTGGTAGTTGAGCATCGAACCATTTTATATATACTCTTTTTTATATATATCTTTTTGTGCTTTTGCTCATTATCTTTGGCTGCCCCTTTCAATTCTATAATTATTGTTGTTTCATCATCTGCATTAAATATAAAAAATCTTTGTGAATTTGAATTTCATATGGACGCAGTCTTTTCTTCATTGTGAATATTATCACTTTGACAGCTGTTATTGTCCTTAACAACCATCTCTTAGTTTGCTGTCGTGGTACTATTGTTTGACCATTATTGACAGTCAGTATTTTATTCATCTCTTTTTTCTCCAGTCCTATTGAATATGGATTTATCGAATCTTATTTCAGGACTGGTGGCTGATAGGGAAGATCTAGGGGCCTTTGGTTTGAGCCCTAATACAAATGGGAATGTAGATCAGATGGAGAATAGCAATTCTGACATAACAAGCCAAAAACTGATGACCTGAATAGGCAATTAAGGGCACTACGAGCCAATGTGTGGCATAGTAAGCTTTTCAAGGCTTATCAGGCGGCGAACATAACCCCAAGAGGGTTAAGGATACGAACTATCCCACATGTGAGTCATGCAGATGATGAATTGACCACGCAGTGGTCAAAAATACAACATGAGGCTACAATGTCTTTTGTAGTTCAACTTTATAAATTTCATAATCGAGCTATAGATAAGGGGCTGTCTGAGATCATGACCTTGGCAGACAAATTGCAATGTTATGAACAGGAGCCCTCTTTTGAGGGTAAGCTCAATAGAGTGGCCCAAGATTTGAAAAAGTTTGATGCTGAACTACGATCTCGTAAGATGAAGAAGTTCAATAGGGATCAAGAGGATTATTCTCAGGGTAACCCTTTCTCTTCCCAATCCAAACATGTGAGATTTAATAATCTCCCCACTACAGATAGGAAAAGGAAAAGACCCAGATCCATACTGAGGAAAAGTAACCACAATGGCACTTCATCTTTTGATGATACATCATCAGGGACTGATAATGAATCCCTGGCAGCAACAGGATCACCATCACCCAAAAGAAGCTCGGGGGTTGCCCCTTTAGGAGCACATACAGACGGGGTGGGCGTAAACACAAGAAAAATACACAATGTACAGGGACTATTGGAGTTGGCATTAGGGACATAAATCAATGTACTGTCAACAACATTTTAAATCTGTCTGACCATGCTTTGTCTGATGTACATGTCAAGATATTGAATAAAGGCTTAAATTTTATACCTGGTTCCATTATTTCTGAGGATGTATTTGCACAAGATTTGTCGCGATTCTGTAGATTAATTAATCTAAAAATGTTTTTTGGTGATTCTGGTCTTGACTCTGATAAGGGGAAATTCACATATCATCAATCCAATTTTTCTCCACCAATGAATGCTGTAGTTCACCAGTTTCAAAACAGTGTTCTTAAGGATATTCATTTTCTAAGTTCAGATATGGCATTAAAACACAACAACATTACTTTCAGTGAGAAACAGGCCATTCTGGAACTTCAGAAAAATAAACAAATTGTTATAACAACAGCAGATAAGGGGGGTGCCGTAGTAGTACAAAATTGGGTTGACTATGACAGGGAAGCTCGCAGGCAGTTGTCTGATACCAGATACTACACTCATATGGTTATGGATCCCGTACAAAGATTTACTAAATGTATTGAATGTTTCCTCAAGGATGCTTATGACAGGGGTGTAATTTCTAATGATACTCTACATCAACTAACAATTAAGGACTGTAATTCACAATACATTTATTTTCTTCCGAAAATACACAAAAATATTACACATCCTCCGGGAAGACCCATAGTGTCTGGCAGAAAGTATTTAACTGAACCCTTATCCCTGTTCTTGACCAAACACCTTAAACCTTTGTTACCATTCCTTCGTTCCAGGTTAAAAGACACAACAAGCTTTTTACAAATTATATCCGACACCCAACTGGAAGAAGATTGGCTCTTGTGCACGCTTGATGTATGTGCTTTATACACTAATATCCCACATCAAGCTGGCCTTCAGGCTTTGGCATATTGGCTTGACCATGCAGGTTTATATGGTTCTACATTCAACACATTTTTGGTGGACATGGCAAGATATGTCCTCACTTGTAATGTCTTTTATTATAAGGAGGCATGTTTTTGGCAAATTAAGGGTACAGCTATGGGGGCTTCCTTTGCCCCCATATATGCTGACCTTTTCATGGCCTATGTTGAAACCAAGTTAATTTATGATTCTACAAGAAACATCTTCCTTTCGGATATGGACATTTGGAGACGATATCTTGACGACATATGGCTTGTGTGGAGGGGAACTGAGTCTAGTTTGCTTACATTTGTACAATATTTGAACAACAATGAGTGGGGTTTAGGCTTTACAGAACAACATGACACTCATAAAATCATTTTTTTGGATGTCTCCATATGTAAACTTCCGGATGGTACATTAGAGACAGAGACATATAGGAAGTTCCCACAATATAATTCACTGCTACATGCTTCGAGTTATCATGCTCCACACATAGCCAGAAATATACCAAAGTCCCAATTTATTAGAGCAAAATGGATTTGCTCACAACATTTAACATATTGTAGGAATCAAGATGATCTCACACAAAGATTTAAACAAAGAGGTTACAAGGAGGGAACTATTGCAGTTGCAAAAGGTCAGGTTCAAAATATGGAACGCACCGAGTTGCTTGTGTATAAGGATAAGTCTATTACATCATTCAAACCACTCAGACTCACTACAACTTATGGACGGAATACCAATGGTTTAGTCAAGATTGTACAGCGACACTGGAACATCTTGCAGAGTGATCCAGAAGTTGCTAGGATTATCCCCGACAAATGTATGTTTTCATACAGAAATGGCAAAAGTTTGAAATCTTATTTTAACCATTATAAGACTGGGGATCACAGGTTCAGGGACAAAATTCAGACTACTATTTCTGGGCATAGTCTGTATGGTTGTTTTCCTTGCGGCCATTGTGTAAATTGTAAATACATATGCACCACCAAGGAATTCTCAAGTAGAAACTGTTCAAAGCTTTTTGACATAAATATTTTCGGTAATTGTAGTAGTGATTGGGCCATTTATATGGCCACATGCAAATGTGGTGCATTCTACATTGGACAAACCTCGAGGTGCATCAGGTTATGAATTTCAGAACATTACAGCAATATTAAACAGAAAAAGATGACTAATGCTTTGTATAAGCACCAGTTGACACATCCATCTGCAATATTTTCGTTTACCATTATTGATGTAATTCAGGGTGATCGGAGAAACAAAGCTGGTTGGCATGGCATTTTAAACTGTAAAGAAAAAAAGTGGATTATTAAGTTGGGTGGGCTTTTCTCCCCCGGGCTTAATGAATATTTATAACTACTCCACCAATGATATCCTTTGTCTGTATATTTAAACAGCTTGTAAATACTATTACTTTTGAATACACTGATGAAGGCTGTGTAATTTACCAGCCGAAACCGGTATGTTTGTATTTGCTGTGATGCCTTAATTTCAATACAAAAATATTTTCCATCACCATTTGCTGGCTCCAATTTTTGTTTTTGGTTGTGTTATACTTTCTGGGGGCCGTGCATTACCCACGCGCAGGAGGAGGTTTCTTGCTGATAGCTAAAGAATGCCTTGTGCTTATCTTTGGAGTCCTTGGCAATTTTTCTTTCGAAGCTAGCCTTAGATGATTTTATGAGGGATCATAGTTTCTTGCTGATACTGATTAGGGATGTCTTCCCCTCTTGGGATTTTACTCTTTTCTGTACTAGTTTCCTCCTTCTATTGTATAACTTGTTTATGGCAGGGGTCCACCAGACTGGTTTCCTTTTCTTGGAGGAGTGAGTCTTGGTTTTGCTTGAGATAGCATGATCCATGCATTCTTGTAGGTGCCCGTAGAGTGCATTAGTAAAGGATTTTGCAGCTTGGGCAGCATTATCCTTTAGCATGGGGGATTTGAAAATTTCCACCTTGATCTTAAGTAACGTGAAGTTTGCTTTTGAAAAGTTTTTCACGGTTATTTCTTTGACTGGGGGTGGGGGAGGAATGTGGATATCCAGAGTGATTAGTTTATGGTCAGATCTAACCAGCAAGGGGTTGACCTCCGGTGTGTAACACCGGTCACCCATGTTGGTGATGAACAGGTCCAATATGTTGTCACCTGTGGTGGGGGTGTTGACCAGTTGATCCAGGGCATTTAAGTTTATAAATTCTAGGAAATGTTGGGGAAGGGAGTTAGTACTTGAGTAGTTCTCCCAGTTAATGTTTTGGTAATTGAAAACATCCACTATCAGGGTGTTTGGTAGGACCTTTATGTTTCCCAGTGTTTCCAGAAATGCAGAGTGGGGGTCCTGGGACATGGTGGGTGATCTGTAGCAAGCTACAATTTGAATTGTAGTTCTGCTCATTGTTAGTTGCACGTGGATGATCTCTGAAGCATTGTGCTGTGCCACTAACCTGGAGGTGTGGGTATCCTTGATGAATATGGATATGCCCCCGCCTTTTGTATTTCGGTCCGGGTTTTGTGGCCAAAATGTATGGTATGAGTTGTAGCCTGGTAGCTCTGGGGTGCTCTCTGGAGCCTTAAACCAGGTTTCTGTTACTGCACATATATCGATTTTCTCCATACTGAGGAGTGCCTTGAGTGCATGCACTTTGAGGTTTAGACTTCTGGCATTGAGTTTTTTGTTACTTGTGCTATTTATGGCAGTGTGTTTGTCTTTTGAGCCTTGTCTAAAAAAGGCACTATGGGGGTGGCAAGTGCCTTGGCCAGTATTCAAAAGCCTAAGGGTGACAGGTGCAAGCTACCTCTAGTGAAGCAACGTGGCTTGTCGAGCATGTCATCCCAGGCTGACAGACACTGGATGCCCTTTGAATGACACCAGAAGCTTAGCCAGTTGTTGAAATTGATAATTTATCATTCTTGGTGAGGGCAGGATGCTACTCAGGGTCAGGGTAATACCGGCCTGTGCTACGTGATCAGAGAGCCCAGAACTGCAGCTAGAACATTGTTCCAAACATATGAGTATATCAGGATTAGATTATCTAGTGGCAATACCTAATATAGAACAGAGTCAGATATTCCAATCTTCTCCAATATGTACTACATCATTTACCTGTCTGGTGAAAGTTTTATGTACCTGTGCACATTTCTTCACTTGAGAAGAGTTGAATGAGCAAAAAGATCCAGAGTATTCCTATGGAAGGCTTATGGAAAATTTATATAGTGGGATCAAGACCTTTTCATCTCTACTGAAACCATATTGCATCACATCACTAATTAAAGCACAACCTCTTTTATCACCCCTTTGAGGTGATCTTGGATTATTAGACCCTCACATAATTAGCTGTGGTCAGAATATGATTATATAAGGCATAAGAGTATCGTGGATTGTTATTATGGAAATGCATTACAATGCACTTCGTATCCTTAGATTCTAACCATTGTTTAAGAGTATCTAGATATACCTGAAGAATACGTTCATCCCCAGTGTTGGTGATTATGGCTCCAACCTTAGTGTCATCAGCAAACTTACTAAGCCAAATGTATCCCAAACATAAACAGACAAAATAACTTTGGGCCCAAAACATACCGCTGTAAGGCACCAACACTGATGCTTTTATGTTCAGAGATGCACTTCTAGATGCTAACCATTTCCTTCCTTACTTCCTTCCTTTCAACTAATAGCCACCCATCTAATAATGTACATATTCATTTTAATTGCTGATTTATTCTTATTGTGGCATCATGAGGCACTGTGTCAAAGGCCTATCCAAAGTCTCACTAAACTATATCTGCTGCAAGGCCTTGGTCAAAAGAACCTGTAAGATTTTGGTAAAATCTTATTGGGTTGGTTAAACTAGAATGCCACTCTGTAATGCCATGATGAGAAATAACTAACCCTTGCAAAACGTCATATTGAAGTAAATGACATACTGAGTGCTCAATGACTGTCACTTATTAGGAAAAGGAACCACAATAGCCTCCATCTAGATATTTGGAATATAAACCATCTTCCAACGTCCGTTCATTGATAAGATACACGTGCACATTTCAAAATGTTTTGTTTTAATATGATCCCTGGTTCTCTCAGTTCTAAATTCCACTGATAAAAGGCATCATAGAAGTTAATTATAGACACATGCTGAATCCATTAAAAATATGTTTTCTTCAGTGTTCTGACATGTAGTTTTTTTTAATATTCTCTAGAAGCATAATGTATATAGTTCTAAAAGTAGAGTAGCACAGTATTACTCTGACTCATAGGTACTGATGTTGTCAGTTACAATGACTTATACTGCATAACTGTGTAGGTGTAAAAAGTATCAAAGAATTAAAGTTCCTCATATGACTCACATTGTGACTCTTATAATTAACCCAGCAAAATTTATTTAAAACTTGAAGAAATATAATGACATATTGAAAATAAATACTGTGTTTGTTCATAGAAGTAAGTCATCATTTTCTGCTAGCATTCCTAAACACCCTTTAGTTGCTCTATAATGCTAAAGAAAAGCTTTAGATATTTTGGCTGTAGTAGAACAGGCTTCTCAAAAAGAAAAATAATGTGCTACCATCCTACTAGCCATGGTGAATTAGACTCTTATCTTACCTGCTGTATAAACTATCGCATTCAAATTCAGCCCTTACTGTATTACCTAAGTAGAAATCTTAAAGAAATGTCACACAGAAAACCAGCCCAGCAATGACTGAACTACGTGTCAAAAATAACAAAATGAGGTCAGACACCACCATAAAAGATTTCCAGACACCGGATATGTACAAAAGTTTAATCCAAGTATTAAACGCTTTTGTTCCTAGTTTTAGAACTTTATCAGAGTACAAAGATAAACAACATCATTTTTGGTACTATCTGCACAAGACTGCTAACATCAAAACAGACTAAAATTATCAACTCAGCCTTTGTACACCTGCATACGTTCAATGTTTATCTATAGTTGTTATGAGCAAAAACAAAGATCTTGTGTAATTGCAGTGGGAAATTATAACAATATGCAGTTATTATTGCTAACAAAGCTAATCCCTTATTTCATCAGTTTAGTATTAGATTCATCTGATATTCACACTATTAATCTGATAGTATTTAGCTACAACACATCAAGGGTGGACAGGGACATACTACAGGAACTCACCAAGCTCTGCCACCCTCAACTCAGACCCAGGATGCTAAGTAACTCGTTCTAAAGTCTAAACTCCTGATGCCTAAATTAAATGATGAGGATGAAGTCTCCATTAGATTAGTAGGTTATTAGTAATGCACCAACTAGTGAATGATCTGCTGTCTTACCATTCATTTATGCAATAGTAAAATATCGTGCTTTAACTAACGGCAATGTACCTCATATGATATAACTGCCAAATGCAGCTGCAGTTTGGAATAGTTACATGGACAGGTGATATCTTACCATAAATGTACTCTCAGGAAATATGAATATGAAAATCCTAAGATGAAAAATATATGAAATCTATATATCTCTAAACTTGGCCAATAGCTATATGGACTTAGTTCTCTGTTTTTGCCCTATAGAAAGCAACTGCACATGGCATAGGCAATGGGCAGGACAGTTTGCCTACCTCCATATTGTTGGGGGGGGGGGGTCAAGCAGATCACAGGGAGTAGGCAAGCTGAGCTACAGTCCTGCTGTGCAAGTGTCGTCACACAGATGGCAGGACTAGCTAATGAGGATTCTAGGACTGGCAGTGCACTTGACATAGACTATACTATTGCAAACGGCAAATCAGAATCTCACATGCCCACAGCTGACATCATATGGCATAATGAAAGAGTGGTTGCATCAGTGCATTGCATAAGGCTGTACCCATCAAGAGGAGACTAGACCCATTGAGGTGTCAGGTGTTTGATAGCATGGGCATTCCTATATATGTATGCACACATACTAATCCATATGTCTTCCAGCAGGTGTACCAGAGCTGGTGAGCACAAGGTTAAGGCGGAGAAAACCATCTGGGACCAGGCATGTATGGAACTGGAAAGGGAGTGCATTTAGCTTACAGGATTAAGGCTATTGGCTGTGAACAAGGTTTTTCTGCAGTATATGGTTTGATTCCCTTGGCCTTTATGTGCCTACTGTGTGCCCTTGAGTACATCATTAACTAGACAGTGCTTTTGGGCAATTGGAAATTTGGGCTAGTCTCTGTAATGGTCTTTTGGACTGTGTACCTAGTAGCAATTTATGAACCTATGCCATCATTGCGGTGGATGGACACAACTGGATGGTACTTCAGGTGCATCTCAGAGTCGATGATAGGATCCTCCGTGTCAAGACTAAGGTGCAAGACATAGCTGAAGACAGGATAGCCACATGAAGGGCACTAACAGTACATGGCAAGCTCACAGATACTAAGGTGTTCCTTCTAGCTCACAGTGGTGACAGTGAGAGAACACTAATAACTGGTGCTTGACTAAATGTGGGAAACGAGCTGGTTAGCATTGCCTGTGTGTCTACTTGGGTTGTGTCAGGTGAGCAGTGGCAAATGCCATTGCTTTAGGGCATTTCATAACATATCAGCTTGGAGAGCTTAAATATGACTATCTGGATTAATGTCACCGAAGAACATAATGGCTACAACTGCAAACACCTGCATCACAGGGTATGACTGCCCTAGTGTGTGTGCGTATGTGGAGAAAGCATCAGTGATTAGTGTGACATGCCAACAGGACATTACCTAGCACCTCTGAACACTTTACTCAGACATCCCATGCTATATTTTATTTTTCATTCAGGGAGATCAGATCTGCAACAAAGATAAACCTCTCCACAAAGTATGCTATGTGCCCATAGGCTATGTGTGTTCTTGATATGTAGCAGTCTGTCTGATATACGATGGTGGGAGACATAGCTGAGACCTAGGATGGATCTTACCCATCATATGTATTTTGTGCAGGACGTTATGCCTGTGTGAGGTCCACACATGAAAAATAGGCAGCACCAATGTAAGCAGTATCTGCAAGCCTCACATCATCCAAGGTGCATGCACATGTCATTGGGGAGAAGTGTATTGGTGACCAGTAGCTCTCTGAGACTCAGGTATTTTATGACAAGGGTATTACCCAGGTCATTAACCACTGGCTGTACAGGACTGAGATCAAGGCACAGAAGAATACTAATTAGACAATGTTAGTGCAACTCAATGTGCAGCATGACCTGCCTGAAGATCACCATGGGCTGTGAGAAGACCACCAACCAATACAGGGATTGTGGATAATGGTAGATCACATGGCATGGTAATGTGTGATAGACAGCATGACTTGTCAGCACATTGTAATGCATTACGTTCATATGTAAATGCATGCATCAGTTTTCTTCTGTATTTGAAATATCATGCCTCCTAGTTGTTGACCAGATGCTGCAGTGAGTCCCTGTGGCTGCTTGAAATTGGCTACTATAGCTGAGGTAAGGGACTGTTACACACTACAGATGTGCTTGGCACAAATGACCCACACTATTCATGAGATGTCCACACTGTCCATGTCTGCCTCCACCCCTGCCCATAGATGCTCAACTGGCTGTGGCTGACATTCATGGAGCTCCACTGTAGCCTTCAACTCAGGCCATGAGTGCTCACATAGATGTGGCCGATGTTCATCCAGCTGTACTGTGGGAGTACCCTATCAACATTATTACCCTGGAAGCTCCACAACATTACCCGAGGACATGATCCCTATCACCCCATAACCAACTAGCCATGTGCATGCTTACCACAGGTACCAATCGTGACTCTGCCACCTATGTTAGCACTGCTGTGCCATGTCACAATGTCACTCCCCACCTGTGGAAATGATGATGACTGTGCCCTGTCAACTTGTCTGGCTAGCAGTGGCATAGCAAAATCTAAGGCACATCATGATCAGTTAATGCACTCTAATGCATAACTTGGGTATGTAAATGAATGCATCAATTTAGTTCTATGTTTATTTTATCATGGTCTCCAGTTGTGGACCAGATGACACCTCTTTGCCAGTGCCTTGGCATATTGAAACCATCTCTGCCTCATATGAGGGACCATTGTGGCCACATCCTCTGACAACTCAATTGGTTCCACTTCCACTGTTAGCATAGGTATATGAACCACTACTGCAGTAGCTGTATTAGTTTTCATACCACTATGTTTTGTAGCATGAAGCACACCTATCTTGCTGTATTTCTCTAGAGCATACTGCCATGCACCAACAGTATACCAGAAGTGACAGCTCAGCACCCCAATCACACCATCAACAGATTTCCATATCATTGACAGTGAAATGTTGCATGTCATCTTTGTAACTATTTGAGAGCTACAGATGGAAGTCATCAGCCATGGCTCCAATGTGTATGTAGCATCACCTGCAACATGTGATAGAAAACACTATTATGATTGGCCTGTATATATGGAACTAGACATTCATGGTTTCTAGGGTTGTCAGTGTATGTACCTACCATGTAGATGACCATCTGAAATCTTGCCCACCCCCCACGAAATCCAGGAGTAGGTCACATTTGTGCGAGATTTGGAAATGACAACAACTGTCTGGGTGGAGCACATATAAACTGTATATAAAGTCGTGTGTGTTGCACACCACCTTGGCAGTTGGTGGTGTGCAAACTCATCCAGTTGATATAGGAGATGCTGTGTGGAGAAAGTTAAGCTTTGATGGTAATGCAGGTAGAGTTAATGGCCACAAAGGCCTCAGAGAAATAGACTATATTGTAGACTGTCCACATAATGGTGTTTCTGTGTGAACACTGTCTGTGTGAACCAGATATGCTCCTCCACATGTATCAGCTTTACAGCTAGGAAACTACTGTAAGAGTCATGAAGCTGAGGCCTGTGAAAATCCTACAGTGTCTGCACATGGTCTATTAAAGTTCCAAGAGCAAAAATAATTAAAGTTACACAAATCTTTGTACCTGCTGACACTGGCATCCCAGGCATCCCATAATCCCATATGAGGATGGTACAAGTCTTCTTGAGCCTGTATGATAATTGACCATACAATAGTGGTTCACTGTGTCCCAGCCATGGAGGTGATGGTATATCAATCTCTGTTGGGCCTTTTACAGAACAGAGAGTAGCAAAATTCCAAAGTCAGGACTAAAACATGTTGACCAGCCAATTTAGATACTAGTCCTTACATCTTAGTGTGAGTGATAGAGACAAGGTGATCACTGTTCTGAATCTAGCTGCCATTTTTGGTAGGTATCTTGACAAGATGGATTAACATATATATTAATCCCTAATCCAACACCCTAATTCTAGATGACTCCATTTGTTCAGCCTTCAGTTATGAGTCATATATCTCCAGCAATATAAGCACTGAGCATTTCAAGGTTTCAAGGTTTCAATTATATGAAAATTCCAAAACTGCATTATAAGTGAACCAAAACAATGGTCGAGTTTAGGTTGTATCAAGAATTTTTAATCAAAATCAAAATGCAAGTACATAAGCGCTTTCACGGTCTTTAAAATACTGTTTCTTAAGACGTTGTAACAAACATAAAATGCCTACTTCATATAAAGGTATCCAGTGACAACTAAACCAATCACATTGTTTAACACATTACTAGCTTAATTGTAATAGAAACCTAACCTTGCTCACATTTAAAAGAACAAGATGCATTCAAAAACAATCAGTTTAAGCACAGCTATACAATACTTTTAATAAGCAAACTAGAAAAGTAAAAAAATAAAAATATATGAAACACTGAATATTAATACGAACAACAAATAGTTTCTACGGGCATTTAAAAAATATATATACACAACATTTTATCACTTACGTAGATTCCTTCCTTTTAGTATAGGTTTCGATGGAACCTTGTCATTTAAGCCCTTACCAATGTTTGCCCTCATTCTAATAATCCATCTTGTTTCAGAGGTTTTGGTGAGACTTTCTATATCAGCACCTCGTCCATTTCCTCTAACAATTTCCAGTACCAAAAATTCAAAGTTGTGAGTTGTATCATTTTATGCAATGTACTTAGCTAATGCATTCATGGTGTGGATATTACTAATATTATATAGATGTTCTCGAATTTGGTCTCTTAATCTCCTATTGGTCTTGCCTATATAGAATGAAAAACATATAGTACAGTGGATACCACATCCGACAATGCTGAATCCTTCACAAATGCTTTCTATGGACATCTCCAAGAATGCATGGATCATGCAATCCCAAATAAATCCAAGTCCCTCTCCACCAAAGGCAAGCGTCCTGTCTGGTGGACCTCAGCCATTAACAAATTGTATAACAAAAGATGGAAGCTACTGCATGACAGAGCAAAATCCCATAAAGGGAAGGCATCTCTGATCAACACTAGCAGAAAACTACGTTCTCTCATAAAAACATCCAAGGCCAACTTTGAGAGAAAAATCGCTAAGGACACTAAATATAACCACAAAGCCTTCTTCAGCTATGTTAGAAACCTGGGCGGAAACCCTCAGATATGCTCAGAGTTAGTTCACAACAACAAAAAATACACTGAACCCACAGATATTGCCAACATTCTGGCTGACAGGTTCAGTGCAAATTTCTCTCCCCCCTCACCCCCAAAAGAAGAAATACTTATACCAGCTGAATGTAATCTCCCTGTCATCTCAGATGTCCAGGTGAGAGCCGCCCTCAGCAAAGCTAAAAACACAGCATCAATGGGACCTGACGGTATCCCGGGTTGCGTGCTATGGGAACTCCAAGAGGAGCTAAACCCACACATAAAAATGCTATTTAACCTTAGCCTTACTACAGGATATGTACCTGAACACTGGCGTACAGCAACAGTGGTCCCACTCCACAAAGGGGGTAGCTCTACAGACCCTGGGAACTACCGCCCCATAAGCTTAACCAGCCTGGTCTGCAAAGCTATGGAAAGAATCATTATGGAACTCATAAACAGAGATATTGGGGACCTACAGACACTTGACCCCACCCAGTTCGGCTTTGTAAAGGGCAGATCCTGCCTTTTGAACCTGGTTGACTTTTTCGAAACAGTCACTAGAGCCATTGATGAGGGCAAAGCAGTCCATACAGCCTACCTGGACTTGGCTAAGGCCTTCGACACAATGCCCCACTCAGGCATCATAGATAAGCTCAACAGCTTAAATGTAAACCCTTATGTCACTAGATGGGTTGCAAACTGGCTAAAGGACAGAACCCATAAAGTTAAAATCGCTGGAGCAATGTCAGACTCAAAGCCAGTCACAAGTGGTGTCCCACAGGGATCTGTCCTGGGATCCCTCTTGTTCAGCATTTATTTCTCAGATGTTAAAGCAAACATGGGAGGGTTGTGGCTGACAAAGTTCGCAGATGACTGCAAACTAGGCGCCATAGTCGATACACCAGCAGACACATACATCCTACAAAAAGGCCTCACAGAAACGGACAACTGGTGCCGGAGTCATGGCCTTAAACTAAATGCTAAAAAATGTATAGTCATCCCCTTTGGGAAAAACAAAGTACCCACAAATTATCACATAGACAGCAACCCACTGAGTACAGAAAAAGTAATCAGAGACCTAGGGACCCAAGTTGACAGCGACCTCTCATTTGACACCCACGTTGCCAAAGTGGTTAGAAAAACATTCTACCTTGCACACCTTATCATGAAGGGATTTGCATCCAGATCCAAGGATGTCATTGTACCCCTATACTCCTCCCTCATCAGACCCATGATTGAGTACAATGCCCCATTTGGTATGTACCTCACACGGCATTTGCAACAGCTGGAGAGACCACAAAAGTACTTCACCAAAAGGATCAAGGGTCTCCAACATATGTCTTATTCTGCCAGACTAAAGATACTCCAGCTCTATTCAGTAGCATACCGCCTGCTCAGAGGTGATCTTTGCCTGACGTACAAGGCCATATCCAATCAGGAACTGATGGACATGCTCCACCTCAAAAAATCCAAATCCATCAGAACCACGAGAGCTAAAGACTTAAACCTCGGCACAAGTATGAATAGGACATGCTGGAGGGATAGATTCATAACCCAGAGGCTTCCCATGCTCTGGAACAAGATCCCAGTTCATGTTAGGCAGAGCCCCTCACTGACTCTCTTCAAGAGAAATCTTGATGAGTGGATGGGAGATCGTAAGTTCACCCCAGGGGTCACATCGGTGTCACTACTAGACAGGGGCACAGTAAACTAATTCTATTATATAAGGGGACCTTCACTGTGTCACTACTAGACAGAGGCACAGTATTCTAAATCTATTCTGTGCATTTTGTACCATTTTATGGGGTGGCGAAAGCCACATCACTGTGGCTAGGCTTACAAATGCCCCAGGGCAGATAGCCTAGTACTAAACTATGAAACTATGAAACTAAGTAGGCCAGGTAAACAACATGATAGTTGTTACAATCTGCTAAAAGCTTAAAATGAAAATGTCTACCTGTATCTGGATGTATAAACGACCCTGACAGGTCTGTAAATATATATATATATATATATATATATATATATATATATATATATATATATATATATAAAATTGCATGTACTACAAGGGAAGATACCATATTTACTTATTTCGGATAACACAATAATCTCTTAAGTGAGTTTTCATTTTATATAAAAAAACTTGGGGTTTCCCTAGTAACTATTTGACCTGGACATCACTTGTTAAAATTGTCCAGTATTTTCTCATCACACTTGTGACTCAATTAACATTGCTAGAGTAATAAACTGGTATTCAAACCAAGTTCTTACTAGTATTTTGCTTGACGTTATATGAATGTTCAACCTCTGAGTAATAAGGTAGCTGATGTAGACCTTAAATTAGGAATCTCATCCAAAATTTCTTGGACTTCCTTTCGATTATAACTTCTTTTTGTTAGGCTTCTGTCTAAATCTCCTAGCTCATTAACAAAACTTTCATTATCGCCATGTAACCTGGAGGCTCTCATCTACTGTCCTTTTACTATATTTTTAAAAATTGGGAACATACAAACACTTAATCCTAGTCAGTGCAGTTCTGTGAAAATTAGATTTTGCATGCTTAATTTGGTTCACCTTTTTGAGAGTAATGCTGTTATCTTGATTATGGTCATTCTGTTCATGCCCTTTATCTTCAACTTGCAAAAGTATTCAATACAACTCTCCATGCAGACATTGCTGAGAAATGTACAAGCTTAAATATAAACCTCCTGGACTACTCAGTGGATTGCTGATTGGCTGTCTGATCATACATACTTTGTGAAAGTTGATGGTACCATCTGTTTTCATTGATTAGCCACTGTTAAACTCGCCTTATGATTCTGTGCTGGATCACCTTCTCTTTGATACCTACTTCTCTGATATGAATACAGATGTCTAAGGCTTCTGGTTAACCTAGATTATGGATGACTACTGACTGAATGACATAATTGATTCCCCACAGACTCCTGTGTTCTCCCAGTTGGACTAGATAAAGTCAGCATCTAATGTTCAGACCATGGCCTTAGATGTAATCCAAACTTGTAGTGTAGTTGCATTTGGGAAACATATCTTTCCCAATGATTATCACAAAAATGGACCCCCACTTAAAGTCACTACATTTGTTGGAGTTCCAGGCACTTTTGTTGACAATGACCTGTGTTTTTAATAACAAGGTGGCATCTTTTGAAATTTCCCAGTTCATTTTCAAAGTAATATATTCAAGATTCAAAGATATGTCCCCCCTCCAAATTCTTTAATTATTTGGTCAATCATTGAATGTGATGTTCCAATAGTTATGTACCTTACCAAAATCTCAGCTTGAAAGACCTCAATGCTTCCTAACCAAGATAATCAAAGGTTTAGGGAACCTTATCTATTCATTTACACTAAAAAGTCTTTATTTATTTCTGATTCATACAGTTTCCTGAATGGATATCTCTGTTTTGTCTTTTGGGCTATGAAAACCTCATTTGTACTAAATCTTCTTCACTTTAGAATCATTGGCCATGTCAGTCCAAAATTCTAAACCTACATCATTACATAAAAAAACTTCTTAGAGAGATAGAATCATTATCTAAATTATTCCTTTTATGTTTGTGTTCTGTACTGTGATGTTCCTGGATAATCTCCAGACCCTCACTGTCATCACTCTTTTAAATAACTGGCCATAATATAGGTACTTCTTCACAATCTCTATCTGACTATCACTACCCCTCGCCACTACTAATTCTACCTCCCTTTTACCCAGACCTCCTCAGTATTCCATCATTTGTAATCATCTTCATCCTATAATTACTTCACTGTCTCCTACTCAATATCTATTTACAACATATTCTATTTGATAGTAATTAGACTCTTATAAGTTTCACATTAGCTAACATTTTACTTAATTCTTATTTTAACTGTCATGTTTTCATTAACTGTCATATTACTATTCTGTGTATGTTCATTTACTAGTCTGTGTATGTACATTTATTATTTTTGATTAATTGTTATATCATTACTAGTCTATGTATGTATGTACATTTATTGTGTAAATCTTGTATAACTGCCTTCTACTCAGTCTGTAAAATGAGCCACTGCTGAAAATGGGACTTGTGCCCAGTCTGACTTTCCAGGTAAACAAACGCAACAAATGATTGAATGAATAAATGTATGTTAAGTCCTGATGCTTGAATGGCTTCACTTAAATTTACCTCAGGTGTTAGTAGAATGACCCTTATCAAAAAGGGGGGTAAACTATCCATTATGCATGGCAGGTCTAGCTATAATTGTTCAAAAAGCCTGACAACTGCTACTTCGGGATTCTTTCAGCCTAAATTAATGGCAGTTATTTCAAGTGGACTCTAAGAAAAAAAAACACTCCAAGGTTTTAAATGGAAGCGGTTGCAAAAAACTCTATCAACATATTTGAGGTGGGAAAATGGCAAACTCTGTAAAGCATTTTGCATATGATCCGTGCACTTTACTTGACACCTTCTTCGAATCTCCAAACCCAATGATCAGCGAGTGAAGAATGTGAAAACAGAATTGCATTTAGTAATCTGCCAGCACTATGAAGCCAAGAATGGAGATATCACAGCAGCCTCAGCCTAACAGGATCAAGTAGTGGGGAGTCAGTTATTTATATTTCATAATTTAAAATGAACTACTGTTCAACTTTTGGCAATAATTTACATAGACCCTCCCTACTTCAGGCAACATAAAATACTGTATATTTAATGGCTTGAACATTTTCACTATGCAGACTATTGATATGTGCAGCAACTATTTTTTATGATTCCTTTTTTTTTTTATTCTTGGTATATAAAATGACAGATTTTCTTTTTCTGTAACCCCCAGAAACCTTTGTCCAAGACATCAGATAGACCAAATTGTAGTTAGTAATAATTTTATTGTTTTGTTTTGTGTTTATTCTTACAGTTCATTTTGTTATTTTTTGAGGGTACTGAATTGCATGCTATAGGACCCTAAGTGGGATGGATGGAATTGGGTGGTTTGTAAGGACTTATCTAAGCTGTCAGAGGTGAAGTGTTAGGACTGACTTGCTGGATGGGCAATAGTCTAAAATGCAAACAAATAAATAAATAATCTGATTACATGTAATGGGTTGTGTTATAGAGGCCAGTAGTTACCATGAGACAGCTCATAGATGCAGGAGTACAGTAACTGTTATACTGAGATATACATTTCAAGAAAAACTTGATTACTGTTGAAAGTACTAATTTGCTGCCTAGTTTCTGTGCTCATATTTGCTGATCAAATAAGTTGTTGGGAAGGCCATAAAGGAAAAAATAGCGTATAAGATAAAAATACTGAGTAGAACAGATTGAAATAACATGCTTTGTTTTATTTCTTTCATATCTGCTATTTAGATAAGGGTTGGGGAATAATTTAACATTTACACAATACCCCATTTACAAACTGAAAAGAGAATGACAGTGGAACATACATGTGATGTAATACCTTTTATTGGACAAACAGGTTTCACAATTTCCCAAGCTTTGGACCTGGCATGAGCCATTCTTTGGGAGTTATTAAGTTACTAATGTTAGATCTTCTTCTTTCGGCTTTTCCAGGTTAGGGGTCACCACAGAGGAACTCCGGTCCGCTAATGATTGGCAGTAGATTTTTTATGGGTGCCGAGGTGCCAGCTCGACACCCAACCTTCAACGAAGGCATGCCCATTCTACGCATGTCTTTCAAAGGCCACTCGACCATGAGGAGGACATGCAGACTCCACACAGAAGGCGCTCCAGCCGAGAATCGAAAGGGAGAACCTCTTGCTGTGAGGCAACAATGCTACCGCTGCACCACCGCGGCTTGGTTACTAATTTTGGATACACTGCTTAAATATCCACCTGAGCCTAGAAAGGGAAGTGCATCATTTATTTCCAAATGGCTAAAAAAAGAAACTTGAAAAATGCAAGTATAGAAAAAATGTGCAGCTAGGATGTTTCATATGAGTAAACCTCAGACACACCTAGTGTGTGTGTGTGTGTGGGGGGGGCGGCAATTATAGCTTAGATAGGATAGATTTGAGGCATTTTTACATTTACTCATTTTTTTAATATTTAGTTTTTAGGTATATCAACTGGTTTAAACACATAAGTAAAAGATTTTCATGATTCTTTAATTTAGTTTATATGCATTTGTGGATGTTTGTTTAAAAATCTTTTTTAATTAATTATGTAAATTAAGAAATGGGAAATTAGCAAGGGTATTTAAGGACATGACATACATGTATTTTTCATCTGAAGAAGTCTCATTGTTGAGACAAAACCGCTCACCTTGGTCTATTATTTTAATAAATTATTCAAGCTGTTGATCTGTGGCTGGAATGCTTATTTTGGTTGAATTTTGGTTTTGATTGTGCTTTTTTTGATGTGTGTGTGTGTGTGTGTGTGTGTGTGTGTGTGTGTGTGTGTGTGTGTGTGTGTGTGTGTGTGTCTATGTGCAAGAGACTTTGTAAGCCTGAAATTATAAAATATCAGGGCATGCGTTGTTATAAAAATCAACGTTTGTCATGTTACACTAGAGTCAATATTCAGAAGGTAATGTTCAGAGAGACCACTCTAACATTTAATTAGGCAATAAATCAAAACACAGAAAATATGAATTACTAATACCATTCACTGTATGAAGAAAGGCACACACACACACACACACACACACACACACACACACACACACACACACACACACACACACACACACACACACACACACACACACACACACACTAGCTGTGTTTGAGGTTTACTCGTATGAAACATCCTAGCTGCAATTTTTTTCTATACATGCATTTTTCAAGTTTCCAGTTGGAAATAAATGATGCACTTCCCTTTCTAGGCCCAGGTGGATATTTAAGCAGCAGAAGATATACATTTAGAAAGTATAGATGTTGTATGCAGTTAATATGCCACACAGGCACATGTTTAGCTAACTTAAAGAAAGAACAAACATCCCGAAAGAAAGTGTAATAGAGAGAGAGAGAGAGAGAAGAAAATCTGTTATGTCAGTCTAAGGTTCTGACAGATACCTCTGAAGAATAGCATCTCTGAATAAAGTTTTATTATACTGTTAAAACTGTCTAACACTGAGGTCTTACTGATCATTAAAAAGTACTCTATTGTCTTGTTTATTCATTTTTTACTCCCAATAGAAACTGTTAACTCCCTTTACAAGCAGAACATCAAGTATCGGTCAGCAAATAATGCCATGTCTAGTGGTGGTTTGCAAAGTGTACTGTTACAAACTATATGTATTGTTATACCTTCTATGTTTTATTTAGCCATGACCAGATTTTCCAGGGTTCATTTGAAGTGACAGCAGATTTATGCAATTAAGTTAAGCGAATCTGTATCACTATTTTTTTAATTTTTATACCTTCCTCATTCTCTTTTTTATTTATCATTTAGCAGAAGGCACACTGGATAAATATGTGAGAGTTTTAACTGTGTCATTTAGTAGGATTTAACATACAGTGATTACACAAAGGAGTTACACCAGAGTTAGAATATAGGACTTCCATAAGACAGTTTTTTTTTTTCATTAGAGATATGTTTCAAGATAATACCTGCATGACAGATAATAGCTAGAAAGATAAGGGAAAAGGAAGAAGATGATGTAGAAGAAGAAGAAGATGGTACTATATCAATAGGAACATAAGCCAGTATAAACTATAGCTATGTTATGTGTCCTGCATCCTAATGCAAATGATAGGTACTATACTGCACAGGTATGTGGCATACTCTGACAAATGGCCAACAGCAATATTAAAACAGAAGGCTGACAGACCACCCCACTGCTGGAGTGATATAAAAGACTTGTAACACAAGTAAACATAGCAGGTAATGGCTGCTGACAGCGGTCATTCTCTAATACTCCCATGAAGCTATTAACTGCAAAACTCTTCAAGGGCAAGGAGTCATACCACAGTGTCCGCATCACCAGCCTTACCACAAAGCCAACAATGATGAAACCCTTCAGCAGTGTCTTCTAAGCTCTCTGTTCATCTAAAGCAGTATTCACAAGCATATCTTTGTCTTATATAGAGTCTTTCTCAATCACAGGTCACCCTGGACACCTGCCATGCGTTCATCGGTAGTTGGTTGAACCCTCTTCACACAGTCCTCATCATTAGTTGCATATAAACACATGTAGAACCATCACCTGGAACTTGCTGTGGTGCCATGAGGAGAACAGTGCCTCTCACTAACCATTTTAAACTGCTTGGTAGAACTTAAGAGTTGGTGGTGGTAACCTGTAACTGAATGAGGAAGGTGGACACCTGAAGTTATATGTTTTAGGGGGGTTGCCAATGGACAGCATGGATAATTCCATGGTAGTGGCTATTATGCATAAAGGATTTATTCCTAATTTAATTGGTGATGACAAGGATCACAGAGAGAATGGACTGCTCTATAGTGAGATGCAAGAGATGGTGGCGCAGCTATATGCCACTAGAGAACCATGTGATGGTTGCCAATGTCAGTAAACCAAAATTACAGCTTTTCTAGAAGTCCTCCTTAACTAAGCATAAGCTATTCAATAGTGCTGCCAAGACAATAAGGTAAGGAGTCTGTGAGGAGCAAACTTTCTTGTAATGGGGTAAGGTGAGTCAGTGTTTTTCCTCATAGTGGATTGAGGAGGCTGCTGTTTCAGTTAAGTTGTTTTGGAGAATTAGGATTTGGGCTTTTTGCATTCAGGTCATTTTAGCAGATTGACAGAAAGGTGTTATTGTGCCATACATTTGTGCTTTGTTAAACTGACCTCTGCTTCCCAGCTTGACTGGGCATGGGTATCATATAAATTGTGATGGCACCCCACTGTTTGTCCTTTTGGAGGAACTTGGGAATGAGCACAAATGTACCATCTACCAGATATGTTACAACTCCCATTTCTGTATGGGGATTCAGAGTAGCCATTCCTTTAATCATTGTTCACAGCAGTTAGCAAATCAGTTAAACAAGCCTGCATGTATGCTTCAACAAATACTGTGAGCTATATACTCATGATTAATATTGTTTAAATCAGCTTTATGGCAGCATATGTACAATCTTTCTTGTAACATACATTCAACCCAGGAGTACAGTTTAGTAGATATACAATTACGTGACCTGCAATCAGCTATTTAGCACTGACAATTTTTTTCTAGTGACAAATAGCAGGGTTATGTTATTCGTGTTTCTCATGAGATTACTTCTCATAGCTCTAGAAACAGAGTCATTTATTGGTAAGAACACGACTCAGTTGTCGGTGAGAATGTCTGTGACTGTAGTCTTGACAAAGCTTCCAAGTTTCAGTAGTTAAAACAAATAAGCAAACATCATAAAAGATGCACTCCATATATGTTTGCTTTGCTTGGCTAGATTCTAGATACTATATAATAAATCTAGTCTTTGATTGTACTCTTGAGAAAAATGAAAATCAACAGACTGTTTTCTGTTTATTTTCTTTTTCTGTTACAAAGGATTATATTTTATGTGCAGTCTCCAGTCTAGAAAATAACGTGCTACAGCAACATTCTGTGAACTCAGTGGCCAAAACGTTCTGAGGAATCGGCTCTCCTCTAACACCTTACAGAGGTCAGATAAGGCTGCTGACAAACACAGTCCTACTGCACAGACAGTTTGGCAGTCTTGGGTTGTTTGTTACCAGGCTCTGTAACCACAACAACTGCTACAGGTGGTTCAGACTCTTTGCTCCATTAAGCTGAAGGCAAGTAGAATAAGGACATGGAATAAATCAGAAGTTTACCAGAATTTTCCACAAGAGCACTACAGAATAACAGTGCATTAAATTAAAAAAAAAAAAACAGAAGTTTAATGACATCATAGTATTTGCTATAGCACCTGCAGAAAAGGTACTGTGTACCAAATACGAGTAACAGTGAATTCTGACTTAAAGAAGATGGAACTGACATTATAAGTTTACACCACAGGTAAAAGACTAGATGGTAGGTAGGTGACTGAAAATGTAAAAACATGGAAACATAGACTGTAAAGGCTGTGCTGCTGGATAAAGCTTGCTATGCCCTAATATACTACAACTGAGCCTTTACATTAACTCCTAGAATTTCTCTTTGATTCATCTGCAGACCTTATTCATTTGTATCAGGAATTATTCTATTGAGTTATTAGACTACCTGTTCAAGGTGTCATTCAGTGTATCCCTACCTACTGAAAAATACTTGTGTGTATTGTTAATCTATCTTTTCCTCAGTCAGACCTTTGCCTGATATTCCCTTTGTTCCAGACACAAGATCTGGCCCCATACCTGTTGCCATAAAACAGCAGCCTGAGCATGACCTGGTCTCTTTAAGTTACTGGATAATTTACAAAACAACTTAATGAAGCTCACATCTCACATCATAGTACAATGCAGTTTCTGTGTTCTGTTTATTATTACCTTTTGCATTCTACATGTTATTGTTTGAATATGATTGCCATTGTGTAACCCATCCTCTACTGCCAAGTTTTTTTTTTAGTTTGTTACTATGAACAAAGCTAATAAATTTTTTTATAAATCACGATTAGAGCTGTAGGAAGAAAGTTTGGTGCCCAGGGTGATTTTACTTTATTTTATTTATTTGTTAACCACATAAGGCAATTGGATACAAGTAATCCTTTTTAGGGGTCACCTGGGAGTACTGCCTGATTAAGTGACTTGCTCAGTTACACAATAGGCAAATAGAGGTGGAAGGAGCCAAACTGTGTACCCATGATTACATGAAGTAGCTTGTTAACAGCTCAGGGAATTACTCCTCTGTACTATGTGCCTCACGTTCAAATTCAACAAGTGAATATATTGTCTTTCCCCACATGCGAGATCTATGAAACCATTGCAAAAGAAGACAAACGTTCCTTCAGTTCTCACACTGGGAACCCATCCTTAGCCGTACACCATACTGGGAAAGCATTCATAGCAGCCTTGCAGCAGATCACCATCCTGACAGCTATGTTGCTTCACTCATTTCTGACCTTGAATTAGAAACTACATATAATTGTCTGAGATAATTCTGTATACCACCATCTGGACTTTCTTACCATTGGAGTAACACCCTTTCTTACTCTAAAATATGTACTATTAATAGGCAGTCTAATTTCTTTCTTTGCAGTAAAAACAGTTTCCAGTCATCACACCCCTTTTCACGCTTCAGTCTTCTTAACCTAACAAATGCATCAGCAGTCCTCATACATGAGAAGATACATAGAGGAAGAGAAAACAAAATGGTGGAGCACTGATTGGGCATAATGGATTTCACTAAAACAAGACCCTCTCAGTCATTAAAACAATTTCTGTACCAGGCAGCAAATCTAAAACACATACAGTTCACATAAGTGCAGTCACAAGGCTTCGTATCAAAACTTCTTTATTAACATGATACAAAACTACACATTAAGCTTACTATCTTCAAGGTTAATGTTTTCAATGAGAGAAGGAAATAAATACCCTCTAGCATGTAAAGAAAATCAGAAAATCACATTATACATAAGTAAGATGAAATCACATTAGCTCAAATACTTGTAAGTCATTATTCAATCCCTTTTGCTGTAAAGTTTTAAGCATGAAGAATATTTAAAACACATGAATTATATGAATTCAAGACTATCTCATCTCCCCATCTAGCCTTACTTTGGGTTGTAGGCTTTCACTTTTGTACCATCAAAGTACCAGTATAATATTTTGTATCCATCTTGTGGTTTTGGCCTCTTCTCTGAACATAGGTCCTATAAATTCATAATCTGATGCTGTTTCTCTCTTTCTCACTTTCTCTCTCTCTCTCTCTCTCTCTCTCTCTCTCTCTCTCTCTCTCTCTCTCTCATTGGTTTGAAAATATCCATCTCCCTCTTCAATTAGAAATGTGTCAAGTCTTACCATTTCCTGGAAAAGCCCCTCTAGCTTGCAAAGGGGAATAGTTCTGGAGCAATACAGTCTTGAATATCACATCCATAGTGATTCTTCATGTCTCCATTCAATCTCCCTTGATGTGTTTCCCTTTTATTTAACCTCCACTCCCACCACTGCACAGACAGAATGCCTATATAAAATTATACACACATATATGTTTATTTTATATCATCAAGTTTTCAGAAACATGAAATTCATATGGTCAGGGCTGTATGATTGAGGTTCCAAAACCTCAAAATTAAAAAACAAAAAAAAAACAAGGCCTGTTGCACCCCCATACCTCCTGCAAATTATATGTACCAACTCTGAGATCACAGTATAATAAGGAAAAGAGTAAACTGCCCATTTCCCACTGTACCCCGTGATCTATGTAGAATTGCTTCAATGGGGAATTTACCTTTTTACTGTACAATCTTTATAGCAATATTTGAAGAATGCTGGGTACCAACAAAGCACCATACTAACAATACATAACTGTTATATGCATTTAAGTTCTGGTTGCACGATTTTGATTATTTTGTTCAGTCCACTCATGGTCTATATCGCTAACTGGCTTTCTAAGCAATCTTCCAAGGCTAGAAATCTTTGCTAGCAAAACCACCATGGTCTTGTTGTTGGGGCTGAAGTAGAACTCTTCTTATTAGCTGATCTTTCAATAGTTCATCAGTATATTCTAATTTTGAAAACACTTCTGGAAATATTTTTGGGATACCTGTTTGGGTATCTACTTCTGCTACATCTGGTCCTGCTCTGAGCAGTTGTATACTCTCTCTCTCTCTCTCTCTCTCTCTCTCTCTCTCTTAAAAAGTCACTTTATTAGATGTGTAATTTGAATATATACCTTTTCATTCTCCTAAATACTCTGGCTTCAGCAGTTTGAACAACAGATGTCCTTAGCTGTTCACAGATCTTCAGATCGATAATTTCTGGGTATTTTTCACTCGAGCTTTACCACGTTCACATGTTATCTCCTTCCATTATATGAGAAAGAGTTTTAGCATCTTGAGCATAGAAAAATCTTTGTCTTTGATAATTTGGTTTCACTGTCTCGAAAACGTGATATAATTTTTCAGAAGTTATATAAGAAATCGATTCAGTAATTCAAGTAACTAAGCTGGTATCAGACTAATATTTTGCAGTTTGGTATTTCTGCATTCTAGTAATGTTAAGTGACAGTCATATACTGTTAATTATTCATGGCTTTATTAATTTATTTACAGCCTGTTCTGTTTTCTCAACTTGATCATTTGAATGTATATAAGGGGTGTGACGATTGGGGAGAGATGGGCAAAGGCTGCCAGCCTAGTCAAATAGAATTTGATGTATAATTCTGGCATTTGTAAATAAATGTAAAATACAGACATGTTTTCTTGAGTGTAAAAGAATACTGTGAAATGTGGAACTGCAAAATATGTGACAATATTGCACTCTACTGACCCGGTGAAGCATGTTGTGACCCTTTCATTTTAGAATTCAGCTCCAGTGCATCTGGATGAAGGTTTCATGCCCATTGTTTTAAGGCTAAAGTTTATGACCAGAATTTACATGTGGAAAGTGTTTTATTGCTCTGATTTCTGCTAGAGTGTATATGTGAAATGCCTTTTGTTGTTGTAAGTTTTTCAGCAGGTGTTAGATTGCTAAATAATGCAGTTTGTTTGCCTGGGAAAACCTAAGTGTCAACATGATGTAATTTGGTAGGGACCCAGCAGACATGTTTGTTAGTAATGTTTAAATACTATTTCTCACAAGAGACTGAGAGCATTTTGATCTTGATATCAACTTATTAGCACTCTGCTTATGCTCACATGTAAGTTGTAGCACTGTGATTTCTTGTAGGAATAGTTAAAGCTAGTAAAGATTAATTAGGTATTTTTCTTTGAAATCAGACCTGTCCTACTGTATTATTTTAAGTTTCTGTGTGATCTCTGAACTCTTAGATATCTCTGTGGTGTAGTAGTTTTGTCTTGAGTTTTAATTATTTATTATTAAATATTTTTAAAACCTTCTACCTGTGGCTGGTTTATTTAGAGATAAATTATGCTTTAGACTACATTATATATTTATAGAGTTTACTGTCTAAGCCCTTCCAATAAGCCTAGACTGATTAGTCACATTACCAATTGGATAATAATATTGCACAGTAATAACTGGACACCCTTTTAAGGGCCTTTTAGTAGCTGATATTACTAGCTGGGTGGTGGCAGGGATTACTACTGTATGGTCTGGGTAAAGGGGCACAGCTGGAGAATCTGTGTCAGCCTTTCCCAGGAGTGTCTGTGAAGTTGTATAAATACTTATCTCAAAGTGTGTGTGAGTTGTGTCAGCTACTTGCACAGGGACATGAAGCACTGGTTGGACAGCGAGGGTACTGGAGGTTTTAGCTTGCCCAGCTAGGCTGAGACCTGCAACCTATAGCTGTGCCAGTGGGAAGTCTTATTGGGGACCTGGTGAGCAAGGGAGCAACCAGCCCCAGACTGACTGTGATCAGTGTGTGCACTTAAGGGAAATTGTACTTTACTGTGTGTATTAGTTATCCTTTCCTCTCTCCTATAAGATGACCTCCCTGGTGTTAGTGGTGATGATTAAGGCTCCTTGATTGCTGGGCCAGGGCAAGGTTGTCACAAGTGTTTGGCAGTGATGGGATCTACTTCACATACTAAATGGCTTGTAGTGGTGTGGGTAGAGCAAATTCCTGTAGCTTATGTACAGTGATCTCTAAAAGAGTTTTGTACTCTAAAACAGCCATGCAGTGTTTACTCAGAGTTCAGATCACAATTGTTTTATTTCTTTTGTTAGCTTAGTGTTAGTCAGGGTGAGCAGGCAGCATGTCAGCAGAGGAGTATGGAAAGCTGACAAGGAGCCAGCTGGTGGAGATGTGCCAGGCTAGGGGACTGGTGCATGGAAACATGACTAAAGCAGACCTGATTGCAGTCTTGGTTACAGCTGCATCAGAAAATAGCAGCCTGGAGGACAATCAGACTGACAGTGGAGATACAATATCCTCGGAGAATGGACAGCTCAACCTTTCTGCAGTGGACTTAAAAGTCCAGCTGGAGCTAAAGAGACTTGAGTTGGAGGTAAGGCATATGGAACTAGAAGCAGCCGAGAAAATGAGGAATCTACAAGCTGAGGAAAATGAACGACAGAGGAGGCATGAGAGGGAAATGCTGACTCTTCGCCAGAGTCATGTAGGTAATGGTGACGGGAGTAACTGGACCCTAGAAGCACAAAAGTTCAGTAAATGTCTTCCACAGTTTAAAGAGGGGGATAATTGTGATACCTTCATTCATATGTTTGAGCATATATGTAAACAGCATGAAGTTGACCAAGGGTTCTGGGTATGGTTCCTGACTCCCTCACTCCATAGTAAACTGTAACTTCTTTAGCAAAAATGCATGACACTAACTGTTTTGATTATACTGCTGTAAAAAGAGACTTGTTGGAATGTTTTAAGCTAACACCTGAAATGTATAGGAAAGTTTTGTGAGCATAGACGCAAGGCAGATGAAAATGTATGTGAATATGTTGCTGAACTGAGCACTTATTTTCATAGCTGGGTGAGTGGATGTCAGGTCACCACCTCTGAAAGGCTGGCAGACCTTTTGGTGAGGGAACAAGCCTTTAGCAGTTTTCCTGAAGACATGAGGATCTGGTTAGCTGATAGACAATGTGCTACTTCAGAGGAGTTGGGAAAGAAGGGAGACCTATACCTAGCAAGCAGGGCAGCCCTGCACAGGAAAGGGACCCCTAGTACTGCTCATGGAACTAAAGGAACCCATGGTGGGCAGCACAGACTGCCCCAGCAGAATCCACCAGTAACAGGGGAAGCCACTAGTCCAGGTACACGTCCAGGAGCTAGGGTTGAATGTTTTGAATGCAACCAGTGGGGACATGTGGCATACAGTTGTCCATGGAGACAAGGTGGGGGAACAAAAGGTGAAAGAGCCAGTAAGTGGGAAAGGCAAAATGCCAATAGTAGGTTGTCCTGAGACAACAGGGGTATGGAACTACCATCTTGCAGATGTCCTGAGAGGGAAGGATTTGGATGAGGTGGTACTATGTACTTATGCAGTAACATGCAGTGAGGCTAGGAGACAAGCATGTGGGTCTGGTAGCCTGGGGAAGACCCATACAGACTGCATACTTGCAGCCAGGACTGCTAAAGTGGTTACTTTAGGGAGTGAGCTATGCTGTAGCAGTGAGATTGAATGTGAGCCACAGCTGCTTGTGAGTACTGATGTTCCCTTGGACAGGGTAACTGCAAAGGTAGAGGTGAGTAGTAATACCCAGGCTGACAGTGAGGCACCACTGTCAGAGGATGCCAGACTTCATGTAGAAGGGGAGCTGGGAAGGGTTACAAGGAGAGACCTGAGACAGGCTCAGCTCTCAGACCCTACATTGCAAGGCCTGAGGCAGGTAGCGAGGGAGGCACCTGATTCTCAAGGGAAGGGGGAATCTGTATACTGGAATAAAGGGTTACTGTACAGAGAGTGGACCCCTGAGGGAGGGCTAGAAGGTGAGAGAGTACAGCAGTTGGTAGTGCCTAGAGCTTACCGTCTGGCGCTTCTAGCCATAGTCCATGATATTGCCTTTGCAGGTCATGTGGGCATAAAACATACAAAGAGGCATATTATGCAGAACTTCTATTGGCCTGGAATTTCCAGAGATGTAACAGGGTACTGCAGGACCTGTGAGCAGTGCCCAAAGGTAGGCAAGGAAGGAGACAAGGTGAGAGCTCCTTTGATGCCTTTGCCTGTGATTGAGGAGCCATTTCAGAGAGTAGCTATGGATATTATGGGTCCTCTGAGTACCCCAATTTCCACAGGGAAGAAGTATATCCTAGTGATTGTAGATTATGCTACATGATACGCTGAGGCAGTGGCTTTGTCCTCCATTGAGGTAGAGAAGGTGCTTTGCTAGAGATTTTCAGCAGGGTAGGTTTCCCAAAAGAAATACTGTCTGACAGAGGTGTCAATTTTATTTCAGACCTGCTGGCTTGTCTGTGGAAGTCCTGTGGGGTGAAGTACATGAAGACCACCCCCTACCATCCCCAGACTAATGGTCCTGTTGAGAGGTTAAACTCTACAATAAAGTCCATGCTACGGGCATTTGCAGATCACTTTAAGAGGGAGAGAGACAAATGTTTTGCCCCATCTGTTGTTTGCTTACAGAGAGGTTCCCCAGGAATTCACAGGTTTTTCACCCTTTGAGTTGATGTATGGGCATAGGGTGAGGGGACCTCTAGATTTAATTTATACGAGTGGGAAGGAAAGTGTGAGTCTCACAAGGAGTCTGTTGTGGTATATGTCCTGAACCTCAGGACAAGGCTGAGGGAACTCATGGGCCTGGCGCAGGAGAACCTGGCAGTGGCCCAACAACAGAAAAAGGTGTGGTATAACAGGAATGCTTGAGCTAGAGGGTATGATGTAGGGCAGCAGGTGATGGTTCTCATTCCTGTCAGACACAACAAGTTGCAAGCAGCTTGGGAGGGACCCTACAAGGTGGTAAGAAAGGTAAGTGATGTTAACTACATGGTGGAAGTGCTAGACAGATGGCAGGAGCACAAATTGTACCATGTTAACATGATGAAACTTACCATGATAGGGAGGCCCTTGTGCTGAACATTTGCAGTGTATTGCAGGAGGAGTCTGAGAGTGATCTTGTGACTGATCTCCTCAGTGAGGCTCAGGCTGACACCTCAGTGGAAGGGGTAACAATGTCCCAGCAGCTATCTCCTACCCAGGTTCAAGAAATCCGAGCAGTGTTGCAGGAGTTTGGGGGCATGTTTACTGGGAAAACAGGGAGCACCCAGGTGGATACAGGACCCCAAAGGCCTATCAGGCAGGCCCCTTATAGGGTGCCTGAGAGAGTCAAACAGACTCTGAGGGAAGAGGTACAGGAGATGTTGGAACTAGGGGTGATTCAAGAGTCCAAAGGTCCCTGGGCCTCACCAGTGGTACTGGTGCCAAAGAAGGATGGCAGCACCAGGTTCTGTGTGGATTACAGGAAATTAAATAGTCACACAAAGGCAGATGCTTACCCCATGCCTAGGGTTCATGCCCATTGTTTTAAGGCTAAAGTTTATGACCAGAATTTACATGTGAAAGGTGCTTTACTGCTCTGGTTTCTGCTAGAGTGTATATGTGAAATGCCTTTTATTGTTATAAGATAAATCCCTAGAGCAGCTGGGTGGGGCTAAGTATCTTACAACCATTGATCTTAACAAGGGTTACTGAGAGGTGCCCTTGACTCCCAGTGTTAGAGAGAAGTCAGCTTTTGTGACTCCTTTTGGCTTGTATGAGTTCACAAAGATGCCCTTTGGGATGAAGAATGCTCCAGTGATTTTCCAGAGGCTGGTAGATCATATCTTAGCAGGAGCAGGAGGGTTTGCCTTTGCTTACATGGATAATATTGCTATCTACAGCCATTCTTGGCAAGAGCACCTTTGGCATGTTAGGGTGGTGCTGGGCAGACTACACAGGGCAGAGTTGACCATTAAGTCGAGCAAATGTCAGGTGGGTATGGCAGAGGTCTCCTACCTAGGACATAGAGTGGGGAGTGGTAAAATAAAGCCAGAACCTGCCAAAGTGAAAGCCAATGAGGCATGGCCTTCACCTGTTACCAAAATCAGGTGAAGGCATTCTTGGGGACAGCAGGGTACTACAGAAAGTTTGTTCCCAATTATAATACCATAGCTGCTCCCCTCACAGACCTGGCAAGGAAGAACAGGCTAGATAAGGTAGTGTGGGTCCCAGCATGTGAGCAGGCATTTCAGAAGCTTAAGGAAGCTTTGGGAGGACCCCCTGTGTTAGCCAGTCTAGACTACAGCAAAGACTTTGTTGTGCAGGTGGATGCTTCAAACTATGAGGTGGGGGCTGTACTTAGCCAGATTACTTCAGAGGGAGAAGAGCACCCAGTGGTTTGTCTCAGTCATAGGCTCCAACCCAGGGAGGAATGCTATGCAGCGGTAGAAAAGGAATTTCTAGCCATAGTGTGGGCACTACAAAAACTTCAGCCTTATCTGTATGGAAGAAAATTCACTGTGATGACAGATCATACCCCTCTAACATTGTTAAACAGAGCCAGTCAGCAAAATGTCAAGTTGCTAAGATGAAGTCTGGGGTTGCAAGCATATGATATGTCAGTGCAGCTCCGCAGTGGGAGTAGCAACGCCAATGCAGATGGGCTCTCAAGACAGGGAATAGGGTGAGGTACACCCAGATAGACCTGACACTCTCAAGCGATGTTTCTCAAGGAGCACTTGAAAAACTTGCTTGAGTTTCCCAGGGGGGGGGGTGTGATGGGGAGAGATGGGCAAAGGCTGCCAGCCTAGTCAAATAAAATTTGATGTATAATTCTGGCATTTGTAAATAAATTCAAAATACAGGCATGCTTTCTTGAGTATAAAAGAATACTGTGAAATGTGGAACTGCATAATATGTGACAACATTGCACTCTATTGGCCCAGTGAAGCATGTTGTGACCCTTTCATGTTAGAATACGACTCCAGTGCATCTGGATGAAGGTTTCACGCCCATTGTTTTAAGGCTAAAGTTTATGACCAGAATTTACATGTGGAAGGTGCTTTATTGCTCTGGTTTCTGCTAGAGTGTATATGTGAAATGCCTTTTATTGTTATACGTTTCTCAGCAGGTGTTAGATTGCTAAATAATGCAGTTTGTTTGCCTGGGAAATCCTAAGTGTCAACATGATGTAATTTGGGAGAGACCCAGCAGACATGTTTGTTAGTAATTTGTAAATACTATTTATCACAAGAGACTGAGAGCATTTTGATCTTGATATCCAACTTATCAGCACTCTGCCTTATGCTCACATCTAAGTTTTAGCACTGTGATTTCTTGTAGGAATAGTTAAACCTAGTAAAGATTAATTAGGTATTTTTCTTTGAAATCAGACCAGTCCTACTGTACTATTTTAAGTTTCTGTGTGATCTCTGAACTCTTAGATATCTCTGTGGTGTAGTAGTTTTGTCTTGTGTTTTAATTATTTATTATTAAATATTTTTAAAACCTTCTACCTGTGGCTGGTTTATTTAGAGATAAATTATGCTTTAGAGTACATTATATATTTATAGAGTTTACTAAGCCATTCCAATAAGCCTAGACTGATTAGTTACATTACCAATTGGATAATGATATTGCACAGTAATAAGTGGACACCCTTTTAAGGGCCTTTTAGTAGCTGATATTATTAGCTGGGTGGTGGCAAGGATTACTACCATATGGTATGGGTAAAGGGGCACAGCTGGAGAATCTGTGTCAGCCTTTCCCAGGAATGTCTGTGAAGTTGTATAAATACTTATCTCAAAGTTTGTGTGTGTTGTGTCAGCTACTTGGCAGGGGCAAGAAGCACTGGCTGGACAGAGAGGGTACTGGAGGTTCTAGCTTGCCCAGCTAGGCTGAGACCTGGACTCTATAGCTGTGTCAGTGGGAAGTCTTATTGGGGACCTGGTGAGCAAGGAAGCAACCAGCCCCAGACTGACTGTGATCTCTGTGTGCACTTAAGGGAACTTGTACTTTACTGTGTGTATTAGTTATCCTTTCCTCTTTCCTATGAGACAACCTCCCTAGTATCAGTGGTGAGGACTGAGGCTCCTTCAATGCTGGGGCCAAGGCACGGTCGTCACAAGGGGGACAAGACTTAACATGCATATATTTCCATTGTTCTGAATATCTCTTGAGCTTCACACTGGGATATTACAGGTATTTGGTCCAAGAACCTTTTTCAGCCATGGCCCAGGAAAAAAAAGACAGATAAACATGAATCTGAAATGCCAGATAATGCATATCTTATTCATTATAAACAAAATAGACATAAAATATGAAGTTTGAAAGGTATGCATGCTTTATACAAACATGTTCACTAAACATTGTAAAGAAAGAAATACAATAACCTAAAATTATATATTAAACCTGCTATCAGTGCAAGGCAACAATGTATTCACATCTCCAGAGAATAGTTCTGACAGCTTTAAGTAGACTCAGATGAGATAAGCCGCAACTTAAAACTTTAAGATTGTGCTCCTGAGTTATTAGGAAATCTCTTTAGGTCAGCTGCATGTCTAGCTGGATATGAAGTATATTAAAACTGTGGAGAAAGGGGAAAACTATTAGGATCTCCAGTGACATACTTTAGACAGCTATGGACATTTTGTGTGGTTGTATTAACAAATGACAGGAATAGCTCAAGGGTAAAAACTAAACTACAGCAATGGAATAACAGAGAATAATTGTTAAAAAGAAGGGATCCTGACAATTTCAATAGCTACAAAGCATGGTGCATTGGAGGTACACACTGTTTGCATATGTTACAGTACAGGAAAGCAGGAGATATCATATTTGACATTTAGTTCAGTGTGTAGCTCTTCCCCATGAACTGTCCAAGTTGATTACTAAACGTCACCACTACTTCAGAGTTCCATAAAATACAATTCTATTTTTCCCCTTAATTCAACCTCAAGAGGTTAAGTTATATATTTTTCTAGACTGATTTTGAAGCATAGCATATGGGTTTCTTGGAAACTCCCTTTGACATGAATTTATCACATCTTGTCTGCAACTCCGTGCCATATAACCCTTCTTTCATTTGGGAAAAAATTGCTACCATGATTTCTTCCTTGAAAAAGTTTTAAATTAAAATATGTTCAAAATAGATTTCTAGTACTATATGCTCATAAATTTTAATTATTAAGTTTTTTGTGAATTTAAAGCAAGAATATTTATCCATGTCTATGAGATCTCCAGGGAAGAAGATCCGAATGGCACAATTATGATGTTCTGTGGGAAGAAATCATGTCTGAAAAGTGTACTAAAGACACTTCATTGTTTGCATGCGGGAACCATAAAAGAAATGCCAAGGTCAGTCAAGAAAGACTGAAAATAAAGTGAAAAATGGCAGCTGGCCAGATGGTGAAGCCATACTCATGGACAGCAATTTGATGAACTTGTTTTGCTAGTATACAACGAGTAAGGAAGAATAGGATAGAGAATATATTAAAAGTGTGACAAACTCAAGGTGTCTGTACATTCGGGCGGGGGGATCTTCCTTTTAAGTGATCTAAGACATTGTTTGGCAAAGTGGAACTATTGGAGTGAAGGATATTTGACAATATCCCTTTAATGTTAAGTTGTTATGAGATGCCACATGAATGTTATGCCATGGATTACTGCAGCCATAATTGCTCTGAACATATTCATCTTTTGTATTTAATGGTAGCTGTAAATCAAAAGTGCAAACATCGAATGATGCTAACACAAATCAAAACTAAGGAAATAAAATATTTAGTTTCCACTGTGCTATCAACCTGCTTTGAAAGATTTATCATGTGGAATAAAACTCTGGCATTATATCAAACATGTTTAAATATTCCAGAATATTAAGGAAAGCTAAATTCCCAATTCCCCATATCTTTTAATGTTGCACATTTATTTATGCTTAAAAAAGCTGTGAGGATTAAACATTTTCTTGGGCACTGTTTTCATAAGTGGCAGGGTACCTGACTATTTCTTAGATAGTGCAAAACATACAGCATGTAATGCTGTCCATCTTTCAACACAGTCCACGTATTAGGAATAGTGACATACTCAGGAGTATTATTATTGTAAATAATCAGTGCAGCATCCCAGGTACTGTGACAGCACAATACAAACATCAAAATTAGGTTGTAAAGGGGGACTGAGGGTAACAGAATTAGAAGGCAGAGTAGGTGTTCAGGCAGTAGGCATAATGCAAAGAGAAATGCAGAGTATAGTTTTATAGGTCCATATGTAATACTAAGCAGTCACTCTGCAGACCAGAATAAGCCTAGCCAAATCCCATATTCGAAAGTTATTTTCAGCCTCAAGGAGGGCAAGACAAGCTAGATCAGTGCAGAATTTGGGGCAGCCCAACCAATTATTTGGGTTTACCTTGGAGATGGCAAGTGTGCTACTCTGCTTCTTGATATGTAACTGAACTTTGTTCTGGAATGAGGGATACACTGGGGAATTAATCTATCATATCAATATTTCCTATGTATTTGTTGATAAAGGTTTAATTTCTTTAACTGAGTATTTAACACCTGCGGTGGTGGTGCTGCGGTAGCATTGTCACCTTACAGTAAGACGCTGTCCAGTTCGATTCTCAGCTAGAGCGTCTTCTGCGTGGAGACATGCTTGAATGGGCGTACCTTTATTGAAGGTTGTGCATTAGGGCTGGTAACTCGGCATGTAAAAATCAACTACCAATCATTAGCGGACCGGAGTTCCGCTGTGGCGACCCCTAACCGGGAAAAGCCGAAAGACACAAACTGAATATTTAAGGCACCATTTGTTCTATGAAGGAATAGTAGGTCAAAGAGGGCTGGATCTTTCATGGCACAAAAGACTAGTCACAGATCTCCACAGAGGTCAACAAATTAACATTTTTGAGGCCACTGATTTTTTTTAGTTATGAATCTTTGAGATCTCTCTCTAGTTGAGTGATATGTTCAGACAAATACATGCCAAAAGGTGCATTTTATTCAATAACAGGTCTGATGAGATACGAGTAGAGGAGAATTAAGACTTCTTTAGATCTAGTGGAGATACCTTTGAAAATTAGATAAACAAGATAGAAGGCTTTTCAAACTACTGCAGAGACATGATGGTCAAATGATAAGTGTCTGATTGGTGGAGTGTGTGCCACCTATATGGTATGTAAAAAAAAATAGTTTACAAAAATGAACTATGTCACATCTTTTCACATTTAATTTGAGACCATTGGCCTTGTACTGGCTGTTACCATGGTGCATGGTATCTAGGCTGGTGCAATTGCAAATCTGTGGAAGATCAAATAACAACACACAATTTACAGTTGGTTAGGTCAAGGATGTTGCTAGAGGTAGCAACATCCTTGACCTGGTCATTACTAAGATGGGTAACCATTGCTCTACACAAATAATCAACTCCTCCCTGGGTATTTCCGATGCAAACTAATCACCTTGGAAATCCACATCCCTCCCACCCCACCCCACCCCCACAAAGGTAACTACCATGAAAAACTTCTCCAAAGCTGACTTTGGGCTCCTAAAAAACAGAGGTGACTAATTTCACAGCACCCATGCAAACGGAGAATAGTTGCATGACCGCTGACTCATACACCAATGCATTGTTTGAACATACCCAATTGAACCAAGATGCTCTCCTCCAAAAAAAGGAAGCCAATCGAGTGGTCCCCTGCCATAAACAAACTCTACAACAGAAGGAAGAAACTGATGTGGAATAAGGTGAAGTCCCAAGATGGGAAAAAATCCCTTACCAGCCTCAACAAATAGCTGAGATCCCTCATCAAATTCTCTAAAGCTGGCTATGAAAACAGAATTTGAGCAGATAGTAAAGACAACCACAAGGCCTTCTATAGTTATGTAAAGAATCTCCACGGCAATACCCAAATTTTCTCTGAGCTACTGCACAATGGTGCCTCCTATATCAAGCCAACAGATATTGCCAATATACTGGCCGACAGATTCAGTGTCAACTTTACCCCCCCCCCAAAAGGACCAATCACAATACCAGTAGATTACCAGGCGCCCAGTATTACTGCTGCACAGGTTAAAACAGCACTGTCCGAGACCAGGAATACACCTTCTATGGGAACTGACAATATCCCTGGCTGTGTTCTACATGAACTACAGAGTGAACTGGCACCACACCTGTGTGCCCTGTTTAGTCAGCTCAGGCTTTGTCCCTACCAAATAGCGCACTGCTACAGTCATCCCTATCCACAAAGGAGGAGTGACTACAGACACTGGAAACTATCACCTCATAAGCCTGATGAGTCTGATATGCAAAGCTATGGAAAGCATCATCATGGATCTAATAAACAAGGATATAGGGAATCTCCAAACTCTAGATCCCACACAGTTTGGTTTTATGAAGAGTAGATCATGCCTGCTCAACCTGGTCGACTTCTTTGAGTCAGTCACCAGAACTCTGGATGAAGGCAAGGTGGTTCATACAGCCAACCTTGATCTGGTCAAGGCCTTTGATAACATTCCCCATTCAGGAATCATAGAAAAACTCACTAAGCTAGGCATCAACCTCTATATCACTAGGTGGGTTGCAAACTGGCTCATAGATAGAACCCACAGTGTGAAAGTAGCTGACTCCAAGTCAGACTGCCAACCAGTCACAAGTGGAGTCTCACGGGGTTTGGTCCTGGGTCCTCTCCTGTTTGGTATCTACTTCTCTGAAGTCCAGGCCAACACAAAGGGACTCTGTCTGACAAAGTTCAGAGATGATTGCAAGTTGGGTCTATTATTAACTCCCCAAGTGATGTTAACATCCTGCAGAAAGGCCTCACTGAGACCAACGACTGATGTCAGAACCACAGCCTTAAGCTCAATGCCAAAAAATGTGTCGTCATCCCCTTTGGGAAAAACTCAGTTCCCACAAATTACCACATCAATGGTAGTCCACTGAACACTGAAGGCGCTATAAGAGATCTGGGAACACAGGTTGACAGCGACCTATCTTTTGATCACCACATTGCCACTGTGGTCCAAAAGTCCTTCTATGTGACACATCTCATTATTAAGGGTTTTGCATCCAGGAAGAAAGAGGTCATTGTCTCCTTCTACTCTTCCCTCATTAGACCAGTCATTGAGTACAATGCTCCATTGGGCATATACCTCACTAGACATCTGCAACAACTGGAGAGGCCACAAAAGTACCTCTTAATGATGAACCTAGGCCTTAAACAGTTGTCCTATATGGACAGACTCAAAAACTCCAACTATTCTCTGTCTCATATCACCTACTTAGAAGCAATCTCTGCTTGACTTACAAAGCCATGTCTGAACCAGCTCTGTTAGAAATGCAACATCTAAAGCAATCCCAATCCCGCCACACCACATGCTCCAGAGACATCAACCTCATTAGCACAATCAAAAGAACATGCTGGAAGGACAGGTTCATAACCCAGAGACTGCCCGTGCTATGGAATAGACTTCACATACATGTCAAACAGAGCACCTCACTGGCACTCTTCAAGAGAAATCTTGATTTGTGGATGGGAAATAGAAAATTCACCCCAGGGATCACTCTAGTGGCTCTACTTAACAGAGGCACTGGGAACTAATGTCAGGTGACACAATACCAGGGTAATCCTATGGACTAGGCTTGTAAAGGCTACAGGGCCATTAGCCTAGTACACACCTATGAACATATGTGTAGCCAGTGTTGGCCTGAAGGTATGAGAATAAAAAGCTAAATAAGACAGGACCCAACTCTGAGGTATGGCACTCGTAAATGTTTTGCTTTCAGAAATGGAACCTACAACTCGAAAAACATAGGTCCTATCAGACAACCAGATATCTATTCACTGTATAACATAAGCATTTATAAATAGATCTACAAGTCTATCAAACATGTCTGAATGGCGAATCATGTCAAAGGCTTTGACCAAGTCCATAAATGTTGTATGCACTGCATAAGCATTATTCACTGCTTCAGTTAGTTTTTCATGATGACACTACTATAGGACAAAGACAGCAGAGAAGACACAATGACTTTCCATCTGATTTCCATTGCAATTATTACTGGTAACATTCTAATGGACAATGATCTCCAACTCCACAGGTCATAGTAAGTATGTATTACATTTAATGCTATTGACTGCAAAAAAAAAAAAAAACAATTAAAGTGCTGCATATTGTGAAAGAGATAAAAGAACTGCAAACGAGATCTTTAGAAAAAGGGAAGGAACAAATTACATGGAAATAAATGGAATTTGTGGAAACAATACATTCAGAATAATGTCCAGGAGGAAGAGTGAGGGTTAAGGGAAAGTAGGAATTGAGCAATTTATGTAACGTTGAAATGAATGACAGTTGTTATAAATAAAGAAAGCTTATATGTAATGTATAATGCATAAAAAGTGTTAATGTGGTTGTGACGATAGGAGGTACTGCCAGACACGCCAGGAGAAGTGGAGCCATGGATGTGTAACATATGTCAGCACAGCTAGTTGGAATTTTGTAAAAAAATGTATGCCATTTGTATATCAAAATTATTTGTACAGATGCTTGTGCTGAAAATGTATTTGTGAGATTTGTTTGTGTTAAAATGTATCAACAGTGTTTCCTGCTGGACAGAAAAGAAATGTACATGCATTATTGTAACTGTTTAAATGTATACATTGTCACATCATATTCTGAAAGAAAAGAGGTCAATCCACCTGACTTTGAAAAAATATTCATGAAATTAAATTACTTTATGGGTTAAGCCATAAATATGCCATCCCACAGTTTTGAAGGGAGGTAGAGATGCAATGTCTGTGCTAGACAGCTGCTGATTTGGCATAGTGGTATGTTGTTCTGAGTGTAATACACAGGGTTCTGGGTTCAAGACTTGGCAGTGAAATCCATTGTGGTAATACATTTAGGGAGGGTGGCCTAATGGTTAAGGTGTTTGCCTTATAAACACAAGGTGCAGGGTTTGAGTCTCACAAGGGATAATTGGCTAGGCTTAAATAGCTCACAAGGGCAGTTAGCTTAGTACTAATCTATAAACCTAGAGAATAGGTTGTAACTCCTGTAGGAAGAGTGGAATTGTTTTACGGCTCCCATATGCTTTAATAAAATTTAGCTAAAGGGCTAGTGTGTATGGTAGCACATAGGTGCTAAACCCTGGCAGTTTTTAGTGATGGGGGATAGTGCAGGAACCAGAAGTCAGATGACCAGGTGTCTATGATTTAATTCCATAAGCCAGAACTAATATTTAGATATTAGTAGGAGACTGCTCTCAGCATTCTGTATGCTGTCTTGGATTTGACAATAATACTACTCACCCACATAATCTTGCCTTGTTCTATTCAGTAAGTAGGAACAGTAATTCTCTAGATCAGTTAGGAAAATATAGTGAGAATAGTTAAGTATTTTTTTTGTAACTGTGTGAATCTTTACTGATGTGTTATTTTCAATATTTCCTGTGACTGAAACTCTGGTGTTTACTGTAAATAGATATTTAGTATTTTCATGCTCTTTTATTATTTATAATTACATATATTTAAACTTTTCATAGTGCATGGTCCTTTTAGAAAATATTTAAGTTTTGAAAGCATTTGCACATATTTATTTGGTGATAACTCTGGCCACTCCTGAAAGCCTAGCTGTTTGGTCAACATTACCATTTGTATTAATATTAATTTCACTCAGTATAGTTGGGTACCCTTTTAAGAGCTTTATAGTAACTGACTGGTGGCAGTGAATCTGCCTTATAGTCTTGGTAAAGTTAGTAGAGCTTGTAATTTGTGCCAGCCTTTCCCAGGTGTGTGTTTGTGAAAGTTAAATCTCAAAGAGTGTGTGTATCAGCTACTTCAGCAGGGGCACGAAGCATTGGCTTCACCGAGAGAGAGTGGTGGAAGACTTGGCTTGGGCATTTGGCTGAGGAGTTAACTTTGAAGCCAGTGGACATTTTTACTGAGGACCTGGAATGTGACAGATAGAGAAATCCAAACCCTGGGCTGACTGTGTCCCCTGTGAGCTCTTAAGGGAAATTTTGCTTGATGCAGAGAGGTCTGCATCTTGAAATACTGAGTGTATGCATTTATATTCCAAGTGAACATTCCTCTCCAGTGTTAGTGGTGAGGATTCAGGCTCCTTGATTACTGACACATAACTATTTCAAATTTAATAATGAGATTTTCCTCCAAAAGAAAGGGACGGCAATGAGTGGCCCTTATGTTCCCATTTATGCCATAATATCTATGGGATATTTTAAAAGGAAGTTTATTTATGGCACTGAATTTTTTAGGGAACATGTGGTGATGTACAGATGTTACAGCACTGATTTGTTGTTTATTTGTAAGGGACACCCATCAGATTTTAGTTCCTTTATTCTGAATTTGAATAGGAATTTTCATGGCTTGAAATTTTCAATGGTTGAGGGCTGTAGTTCCATTCTGTTTTTGGACATTCAATTTTATGTGGATCATTTGCATAATATAAAACATACGCCATTTAGGAAACCAACTGTAGTTAATAATTTTTTACATGTTGAAAGTATGCACCCCCTCCTATTTATGGAGATCATTCCCATATGGGGAGTTTAAGTGAATTTCCCAAAATACGTCTGAAGGAAAATCTAGGGACAAATATTTATTTGAAGTTAGAAATATACTGAGAGACAGAGGTTATAATGAGGAAATATTAAATCTTGCCCTGGATAATGTTCAGGAAAATAGAAGGGGCTTAAGGAAAAGAATGGTTGAGAGTGGAAGAAAAGAAGGAATTTTTTTTTTTCAATTTAATGTTTATTTGAATTTTTGCATATTTTTATAAAAAAAAAGAAATAAATGCAAGCAAAAGAGTATATGTAAAAATATCCATTTGAAACATAAGGATGTCAACTATATACAATATGAATAACAGATAACACACTGTGTAGTACCAAGCATTTTCCCAATACTGGTATCATAAAAAAGATGAGAATTTACATTTGTGAATATGTTACTGTAAGAGTTCAAATATATTGGCATTTTAGTGTTCTCCAAATAGTGTCTAGTAGTTCACATTTTTATTGTTAGTTTTGACACTCAAAGTATTAGGAGAAAGAGAACATTAATTATGATAAAAATAGCTAAAAAACTATCTAAAACTATTTACAAAATGGATGCCACAATGTTAATATTATCCTTAGTATATCATTACTCTTTTCCATTTATATTCACTTTTTCTTATCTTTCTCCCATTTATTTTACATTTGCCTTCTTCCTTCTCGTTAGAATGGTCTTCATCTATACGTTAGGTATAAAGTAAGAGTAGATTCTTTATTGTTTTAGAATAGTGTCTAAGAGGTAACTCCAGTATGTTTGAAAGTATGACCTTTTGTTGGGTGTTTTTGTTACTAATTTATGAAATAAGATACGTTTTATTGTTATTACTTTAAAGTTATCCCAGGCAATTTTGGCTTTGTCTAAACAGTATTTTGCTATAAAGTGTTTAATTAGTGCACAGTTTGTAATTATGTTTATGAATCCAGTAAGGAATTTGGGAGTTATATGCAAAATTGCTATTTCCCATGAGAAAGTGGTTTTCTCGTAACCCATTTTTGAAGGTTGATTTTGAGGTGCACCATAACTTGTACACTGTCTTACAACTCCAAAAGATCTGTAATATATCAGGGTTTTCTGGGGGGGGGGGCAGAAGGGGCAGGTTAGGGTTTTTTTTATAGCCAAAATTTTTTAGAACAGCAGGAGTATAATATGCGTTATTATTCATCGTGAGCTGCGTATAAATTAAAATTTTAAAAGGAGTTAAATTTCATGTATTTTTGAGTGCTTGATATTTTTGGTCTATAGAAATATTATTATTTTTCTCTTATCAGTATTTCAAGTAAAGAAGTGATGATTGGAATTTAATTGCAGATATTAGTTTGTATGCATTTGAAAGCATTTTTGTTTTGTAGGATAGAGTTTCAAGAATTTGTTGGGTTACTTTAATGTTATTTTTCTCTATTTTTATTCTTGAGAATTTGACATTGATAAGTAACTTAATTAGTCTAAGCATAGAATCATATTTGCGAGCTGCCCCTTAGTATGATCTTATATCAGATAAAAGTTTAAATTATTTAAATTTTGTAATTGCCAAACCATTATGCCTTTAATCTTGGGATAATTTGTGAGGGCAATCATATTGTTGTTTAGTTTCAAGTTTGAGTTGAGATGTAATGGTTGTAATAAATCAAGTGTATTTTCTAGGTGGCATGATGATATTAAATTCTGAAAAATTATTTTATTCTTGATCATGGGATGAATTTTTAGAGGACACTTTTTCTTTAGTTGAATGGAGGGAAGGGCTTTTGGGTTTATATTGAATGATTTATTTGATTATACCAAATTTTACTCCAAAGTGGTGACTAGGTTTGGGTGTCTGGGTCATGATTTGAGATTTGAATAATTCTATTATCACCAATGATATCATAGTAAAGCTTAAAGTCAGGTAGTCCTAGACCTCCTTTTCCCTTAGGTAGTACTAGTTTATTATAACTAATTCTTGTAGTTTTAGGGTACCATATGAATTTGAAAGGGCTGATTTCATTTTGCAAAAGAATTTTCTTGGGATATTTGGATTTATGGCATTTAACTCATATAGTATTCTTGGTAAAATATTAATTTTAATGATGGCTACTTTTGATAAAGGAGAAAGGTTTATATTTTTCCACCAAGATATGTACTGACTAATTTTTTCCCATGTTGCTTGTAAATTAGCTTTCATTAGATCTTTGTGCATGTGTTCAAAGTTAATACCCAAGTATTTTATTGAGTATTTTATTGCAATTGGCATTATAGGGAAGTATGATTTGTTATGTTTATAAGGGCTTATAGGGAACAAAAAGATTTTAAGGGGTTAATTTCATAATTAGTTAATTTTTAAAAATTTTGTATTGTTTTTAGTATTTTATGTAGATCATTGTTAGGGAGTTCAAAGTAGATATTGAGATCATCAGCAAATGCTGAAAACTTTAGATCAATGCTATTGATTTTTGGAAAATAATGATAGTTTTTCTGAGCAATATAAAGTTAGAGCAGTTCTAAGGAAATTGAAGAGATAAGGAGAAAGAGGGCAACCTTGCTTGGTACCATTTATTTTAATAGGTTGAGATTGAATTTTATTGATATACAATGTGGTTGAGATGTTTTTGTAAACAGTTTTGATTATATTTATAAAAGATTGGGGGATGTTGAAGCAAGGCATAATTTTGAATAGAAAATGTAAGTCCACTCTATCAAAAGCTTTACTGACATCTACTGTTAGAGCATATCTGGGAAGTTTGTATTTTGTCCAATCACTGTATCAGGAGTTAAGTTGTTGTTCCAGACCTGTCTATGTTGCATAAAACCTAATTGCTCTGGTGAAATTATAAATGGTATTACTTTTTGTAATCTATGTGATAGTACTGTGGTTAGTATTTTAATGTCTACATTTATAAGAGTAATAGATCTTTAGTTACATGGGTTTGTTGTGTCTGAGTTGGGTTTGTGAATCAAAATAGTCTTTGAATTGTTGATATAGAGGTCTGAGATTTCATGCTCTATGATATAGTTATATATACTCTAAGCAAAATACCAGAAAGCTGTAAATTGAAATTTTTGTAAAATTCAGTGGTAAAACCGTCCGGGCCAGGAGCTTTATTTTCAATTTATTAATGGTGAGTTAGATTTCTTCTGATGTAAGTGGTTTTGTTAGGAAATCTTTCTGCTCTTCATTTAATAGTGGGAATTTTAGGTCTTTTACAAATTTATCATGTAAATCTGAATGGGCTTGTTTCTGGGAATTATATATGTTGTTATATATTTTGGCAAATTAATTTATTATATCTGAGTCTTTATTTAATAATTTACTGTTATAATTTAGTACAGTTATTTTAGGAGGATTTTTTTTAATATTTATTAGTCTGGCTAACATTTTGGAAGGTACCTGGGCCCATTCAGCATAGCTGTATAATAGCCTGTTCAGTAAAGGATTGATTTTGTAGCTAAAGGGCATGGAGTTTTTTGTAGATTTAACATATTCTCTTCTAACTCAGGTGAGTATTTGTTTAGAAATTTCACTTCTCCCTCTTTTAGTTGTTTCTCCAACTGTGATTTTTCCATTTTTCATTGTCTTTTGAGGATAGATGCTTTTCTATAAGTATCCCATGAATTACCGCCTTTTTGACAGCCCATTGTATATCAAAGGGTATTTTATTTATGGTTAGGTCTTGTTCTAGTCCAGCTAGGATGAGGTTTATTTCTTGTACTGCTTCTTCCTTATTAGTTAAGTTAGTGTTGAATGACCAATTATATTTTGTGGTGGTAGTGTTGATAGTGATTGAGATTTTTGAGTGGTCAGAGATTGCTTTAACATCAACTTTGTATTCTGTGACTGCTCTCGTTAAGGCTTCGGATAACAAAAATAAATTAATTCTTGATCATGTTTTGTGAGTTGAAGAAAAATATGTGTATTTATTTGTTGAATTGTCATGTTGATATATTGAGTGGGGGTCTGTTAAATCAAAATTATTTATTAATTCTTCTAATGCTAGACTGGTTTGGGGTGATTGTTTTCTATTTTTATGAGATCCATCTTTGTAAGGGTTTATGAGGATATCCAACCTCCACCTATAACATAGTAATGATTAGGAAAATTGTATTAGTAACTTATAGATGTCAAATATAAAGTAGTATTGGTTAGAGCATGGTCCATAAATATTTTGAAAATTATAGGTTTATTGATCTGAGGAAAGTACTAATAAAGTAGTACCATCTACCATTTATATCTGGACTGTAGTTTAAAATTTCTCCCAGAAAGGATTTTTTAATTACTGTATAATTGCTGTTCCTTTGGATGCTGTGCTTTTCCTGCTGTTATGATTCATTTAATCCAATCTGTCGTCCCATTTGTCATATGTGTTTCTTGGAGATAAATAATATTTGACTTATTTTGGTAAATAAGATGCATAATTAAATTCTTCTTCTTTTTATCTTGAAGACCATTTATATTCCATGAATTGAATTTAATCAGTTTGTATAGGTTTTTTGAATAATTTTATTTTTATTTTTTGTGAATTAAAGGAGTTGTGTATACTATTGAAATGGGAATCTAGTGGGATGAGAATGTAGTTTTGAGTTGCATCTATTTCTGTCAAGTCAACCTTTGTGCCTAACCACCTATCCCCCTGGGATGAGATAGGAACGTATTTAGTAATAACATAGTATTTATAGACTGCATTCCTTGTAGGGATTATGATGTGTTGCAGATGGATATACAACAGTATCTTTTTGTCTACCCATGTATCGACAGTTATTGCATATTTCACACTATTAGCTTCCCCTATAGTATGGAATTGTAATCAGCAGTTAGATCTATCCATAAGAGCATATCTTTATATTAGCCATTACAGATTCTATAAATTTCAGAACTATTTAAGAAAACAACAGTAAAAATGTGAGAGATAATGATCTTGGATACATTACTTTGAGGTGTATGACCTACTATTTGCAAAGGTTGAGTCAACATTTCCACATTGCCAACACTGAGACAATATAGAAAACCGAAGAGAAAATAATAAAAAATAATATAACTTCTGGCTTTACTCTTTAAATAAAGCCAGCAACAACCTATATAACTACAGAAGGGCTTCCATCAGTGATGAGTCTATAATCCCTGAACACCAAAAGATGGACTGATAATAGTCTCACTATGATTCGCTCGTCCTATATCGTCAGATGAGATTTTGCACTAAACTCATTCACTAATCAAAGAAACCAGTCAGTAAGTGATCTCTCAAGCTGTAATAATAATCTTTAAAATCAAATAATGAGCACCCTCTGTATATCCACATTATGAATGACTTCCATCATACCATTAAGTACTTCAATTACAGAGGGAAAGCTACTACAACTAGAGTATCATATACATGTATAGGTGTACAACCACATTCATATCATCCCATTAATCACCTATTACTGCTTTTTATGTACTTCATTATTTACTTCATGATGCCAATCCACCAAAAACTTAATACTCTTCAATAATACTTACTAATTAACTAGTAGCCTAGTATGGGAGTAGATCAAAGGATGGCATCTATCAGTTTCCCATGATCATCTATTAACTATATTATTTATTACAATATCATCTGGTGATTCATTGGTATGGCTACAACACTCATTTGAAAGCAGCATTCGGGTAATATTTGTCCCCTTCTCTTTTGTAAAAGACTTACACTCATATGTTCTTTAATGTTTGGGCCCAGAGCAGAATGGGTCTAGTTTATGGGTAACATAGTCAAAGTGAATTGAGCATTATTACTAGTGGGAATTTCTTTTATGTTGCAAGATATTTATTTAATCAGACTTCTCAGTAGAACATTAGAGGAGGCTTATCAATACTGCATCTTGTCAGTAAATTGAGATAAATCTGTACAGTACTTTGTCTCTCTTCTTTAACAACCTAAAGTGTACGGCACTTGTTCATTGAAGTAGAGAATAAAGCATAAATCATATACTAAGGATTACTCAGCCCTCCAACCAATCTATCAAACTGCCTTCATTCACTGCACAACAAAAAACAGATTTTTAACAGTGTTGATGCCATAACTTTTAAGGAAAACATCAAATACAGCCAGGACTCTACTGCTGAAAGGAACATCTTATTATGGTCAGGACTTTTAAAGTATAAAACATAACTCGAGTGCTGAAAACTTTGCCCACACAGTCCTGCTATGTATGTTTTTTATATTTATGCTTTAGGCCTTCAGGTTATGCCATCTCTATTAAATATAGTATGGCCTAATCCTGACCGACATATAGTACTGAGCATTACTTGCATTCAATGGTTATATTAAGATAATTTCAGACCGGGCTCACATCCATCCAGCAGCACATAACCAGTAAAATAAAAAATATAGGGGTGGGTTATGTTGGTCTAGATGATTCAGCTGCCTACAAGTGTATAATTATAATAGACCATTTAAAATTGGATAATTTCAAGTTTTAAGAATGTGACTAGTAGCTGAGTAGCTACTTCATGACACCATAGGTTTACATTGTTTACTACCAAGTAGAACAGTATTTTATCAGCCCCGATAACTTTACATTATGAGGGGTATTAAAACATTCTTTTAATAGCTTCTTATATTGGGGGTGAGACAGCTAACCTTTATAAAAGAAAGCATTTCTATAATCTTGATATGTGCTGTTACTAGAATACAGTTAAATAGTTCGACTGAGATGCTGTGTCACATTCTGGGTCACTATCTGGTTCCTGTTGACCTGATGTAACACAACTAAAGTTCTCCAATGGAATATAGGACCAGCGATAACAAATAATACATGTTATGGATTGGGATAGTTTATACAATTTTCTTTGATTTTATGAAGTTTGATTTGACCCTTGGGAAGTTAAACGTACATACTTTTAATTAGTATTCCAAGGATCAGCTTAATTTGTTCACTCATTTTGGTCTTCATTTCAGCCTTTGAAGAGTTTAATGCATAAAGTCTTAGTTCTTTTCTTCTTGTTCATCCTGTAAGATGGACTTCATTGTTCTGATCCTGTTCTCTACACCTTTCTGTCTTCTTTCCCCTTTCCACTTATTATTTTCACCTTCTGAAAAATGTCTTCTGCATTTTTAATGTGACTTCAAGCTATACAGGAAGAGATACACAGTGCCATCAAAGCAGAAGCTTTTAAAAAGTCCCTGGGTCATTGGAATGCTGCGACAGCAGAACTGAAGTTATCGTTATTATAAAAATGGTCTTCTTTACCTTTTGCCAGGTATTTAATTGCTATGCTAGTACTTACATTTTATATTGATATAGAGTTGATGCAGAGGTTTTTGGATTGATGTTGGTCTTTCCTTTGTTAGGGACTTCATTGAATATTTTGTGAAATGCAGATTTGGCCTCTTCTGTGTTGGCGACGCTGATAAGTGCGATCTTTGTATTGAAAAGACAGCAAGGCAGGGTATTTCATTTGAAAGCAAATTTTTTTGCTTATTAAATAAGTACAATAGCCAGACAAAGCCTGTCTTTGTTGTTTTATGAGGAATAGAAGGTCTTGCGTTATTGAGATTCAGTGACGTCTCCAAGTAATGTCTTTTTTCTGTTTAGCAGCTGATAACATAGTAGAGACATGGGAGTCATTTAATATTCTGGCACAGATTTGTCATGGATTGTGAGGGTCTTAAGATTTGCAAAGGGAGCAATGTGCTCTTTCTGTGATGATTTCTCGGGCAATGGTTTTGTTTACCAGTAGAGTGTCAAGGATTTCTCTTAATATGGAGAGCTGTTGAGTATGATCAAATTTCTCCGGAAACCCACGTAGCAGTATGTTGTTTCTCCGACTCCGAGCCTCAAGATTAATTTGTTTCTGTTATAGTGTTATTGTTAGCTTTCATGTTCCTTTGAATCTCTTCAATTTTCACCTCATTTTTCCATTATTTTTGTTTCATTTTGTTCTATACAAGCTATTATTTGGTCTAGGTGGTTCGCAAATGATGATAATTTAGCTGAAAAGTGTTGAATTTCTGATTGAAGAGGCTGAAAAGCTGTTTTCAAATCCTTCATAGAAAATGACAATTCCATTTTTGATCTCAAGGCCAGCTTAGTGGATTCTTGCTGTGTTTTAGTAGTTTTCTGCCGTTTAAAAGTTGTGTCCTTTTCAGGGGAGGCAATTAATGCTAGTTTAGTTTTAACAGTTTGTGCCTCCATTTGTTCAGGTTGATAAGCCATTATCTTTGAGATTATTTAAAAATCTTTTTCTTCGTAGGTCTCAATCACTGGGAAGGCCAAGAAACATGTGGCTGGTACTCTCAATTCAGGTATGGTCTTGGTAGAGTCAGTTTTTTGCTGCTAATGCAGCAATGACACTTTTTGAGCAGTATATGTTTGTTATTAGGCAAAATATTTTGTTTCCTGACTAGTTTTGCTATCTGATGCTGGCTCTGATAGATAGATAATGTTGCCTGGAATTAGGAGCAGCACTAAGTGTGTGTTCAATGACCGGCGACCATTTTGGAACCTCCAAGAAAGAAGGAATGATGAAGGACAAATAAGTAATGGGGAAGTATTATACTTTGTGACAAAATCTCCCTTCTCTGAGATAGAGAAAAAGCTGATTTTAGATGTTTGGTATATTATTTGTATGGATGAAACTGTGGGACATTTATTTCCAAAATATGTTACTTTTTCTTATGGTCAATATAGTTAAATTTAAAAGAATTCTTGAACATTTTATTGTACAATGTACCTAAGTGCATGGCTGGATCATTTGCACATGGTTGTTGTAAAGTATGCAGTAGAATTAGGAATATTTCTGCACTTCTCTTTATAGTCACAGCTTTGTGCCTCGAGGAATATTTAATTGTAGCTCATCTGGGGTGATTTATATTGTGGAATGGGGATGCAATGACATTAGGTGGTTGCATAGGACAGACACAAAGGGCAGTCAAAGTTAGAATATTAGATCACCTGGGTGACATACAGAAACTAATAGAAATAGTCCTGTGAGTGAAAATTTTAACTTTGTACATTTGGTTTCTGACAAATCTTTTTTTTAGTGTTTTAGCCCAACCAATATTGTACGAGGGGAGAGAAGTATTAGGAAGAGACTAAATGAGTTAGAGAATAAAATGATTTTGATTTTTAGGACACTTTATCCTAGGGATTTTAATCCTGAGGTTAATGTAAGGTAAATAAATGGTTAAAAATGTTACTAGCATGTCAGGGATATTTTGTTCTGTTTTACTTTTTAATGGTTATATTCAGTGCACATTTTGGTGTTATTTATTACATTATTTGTCATGTTTAACTGTATAAAATTTATAAAAAAAATAAATTTATTGCACTGTGCAGTTTAAGAGAATTAATTAATGTGTAATTTGGGGGTTTACTTGGTATAAATTGTGAGCATTGTTTGAAGTTTATGTATCCATTGATGGCGAATGGCCAAGGTACTGGATGTTATACTTGTAAAGTAAAGGCACTCTGATCGCTGAACATTCATTGGTATATTTATTTATTTTGTTAGTATTTGGCAGTGTATTTATTATGTCCTTGATTACTGGCCCAGAGTAGGGACGTCACAGTTTTCTATTAATGTATTCAGAATATCATATTTGTATTGTTAGTTGGTAATAATTAAAAAAAAAAAAAAAAAAAAGTACATTATTGTTGCTGAAATGTTAGCACAGCATCAGTTAGATGTTTATCTTGTGGTGGCTGTGGATATCAGCATTAAACAGATAAAAAATTAATAATGATCTGAAGACAGTGCCGAAGCAGTTATGTTTGCATCTACATACTGATGAACTCAAGACTGAATGCATTAGCAATATCCATAGGTTGTGTTATTCGTTGGCCTGGAATTGTAAATCTGCTTAACAAATGTTTTCAACATGCTAAATCAGAAACTCTTTTAGCAAAATGTGTTTTTTTAATAACTGGTACTGATTTGTCAGGACAGGTCTGGTGCAGTATACTGTGGAGAATTTCTCATGTTAGTCTGCAGACTTGTTAGCAGTGTAAGCTATATTTCTCACTAAATGATTCATTAAAAAATGAACTATAAAAGCTGTAAAAACATAATGTGCTAGTAACAAAAATATTCAAACTGCATTCTGACTAAAAGCTTGAGAATGATTATGTTCAGCAAAATTGAAAGGTCAGTAGTCAAGTGTGTGTGCAAAGTACACCAGTGACATTTAAAATGCACATTACAGCTTAAAAGCATCAGCAATGTGAGTTATACTAAGGGATTAATGAACCATTATTATTATCCAGATAAAGGCAGTGGCTTGTGTTGATGTAAAGGACAGAACCATTTTGAAATATTACAAGAGAGCTTTTGTTTCTGGTTGCTCATAATTGAAGAGATATAAGCAATATATGTATAATATTAAAATCACCAATTCAAAACAGTTGAATCTTACACATCTTTAAAAATGCAAAGTCTGTTATTGCATATTTTTGCAAGCATATTACAGTGTAATTTTTAGCAATGGTTGAAATTAATGATACAGTTCAGGGCAAGACTGATAAACCCATTGTTAGGAGCTGTTGGCCTTATGAAAAGGGAGAAGCTAGTGATTCAGGAGCATTCTCTGTTGATTATGAAATGATGTCTTGAATGTGACAGCTCTCTTTAACCAAGTTCTGAATGTACTTAATGTTTCCTGGTTCTGGAGGAAAGCAGTGATATTGGAATTACAAGAGCACCAGGAGAGCAGGGAAAACACAGTGACTTACCAGCTGATTTCTTTTACAACTATTGTTGCTAAGAAATACATTAATGTGGTCACAAATAAGTTACAGATATTAGTGCTCGAAATGGCTTGAAAGTGGCAGGTAGGCCACATAAAGGGTAAGATGTTGGACAATCTCTGGAGGTTTCTTGGGGACCTTTTGGAGTGGGCTGAGAAAGAGCATTTGGACATGCAATTGTAACATATTTCATTCTAGTGAAGCTATTGATAAAATATATTGGGAATTTATGTTTAGAATAATTGGGGAAGTGGATCTAGTGGAGGGCTTATGCATTGGAGGGTAAGGCTAATAGTCTCTGTGGTAGTAATGGTGGTAGTCAATGAAAGCTTTTCAGAAGAGGCAGAGCTTGGAAGAGAGAGAGAGAGAGAGATATTATGCAGGGATGATTACTGTTACCGATGCTTTCGACATACAGGTGTTTGCTCAGTGGGTTAAGGTTAGGTTGAGAGAGTTACTGGAAGAGATAGGGCCTAAACATATCAATGTATTTGCTGATGATTGCATAGTTTTGCAATCAAATATACCCAGGGACACCTGAGAAGGTTAAAAAGTTTGGGGATTATTCAGGGACAGAGATCTACCCCTAAAGTTCAATAAAAGTGCTTGTGCACAGTTTGCAAATTTATAGGAAGTGTGTTTCTAGAGGTTGACGGAGGGGCAGACTATTTAGGACCAAAGGTATGTGCAACTATAGGAGAGACCCAGACAAAAAATTTGAGAACTATTCTAGAAATGTTTACAATCTTGTTGGACAAACAGGTAAAGAAGATAGGATCACTGATGGAAAGACTGGTTCTATTTAAATGATGTCATTCCTATATATACCATATAACACAGGGCATCCTAATGTCATCACCTGATATATTAGTGTGAAAGCTGCAGGACGCTATGACAACTTTGAGAAGAGGATGGAGGAGAAAATGATTGGAAAGGGCTTAAGGTTCATAAGTTCATGGGTTCATAGGTGGTTAGACCTTTGAGTCATACAGATTCTTTTACACCAAACATGCATTTCCGGTCATTCAATGTATTATCTATGTAAAGCTTGAAACTAAACAACAAGGCTGCATTTCTTATTCCACAAAGTAATTTATCCCAGAGATGGGAGAAAAACTGAAAAAGGAAACAATCCTTCCTGTTTTATTTATAGTAATTCTATATGCAGGTCCTCTGTCCCTATCATGATTATTATTATTATTATTATTATTATTATTATTATTATTATTATTATTATTATTATGTTGTTTTTCTTCCAAGTTTAACATCAGTTGTATCAATCAATGTAAAATTTTGCATAACCTTACAAGCAAGGCATAGTTTTCCCTTCAAGTGTCTGTACAGAAAAGTTCCAACTTTGTACATACACACACACACACACACACACACACACACACACACACACACACACACACACACACACACACACACACACACACACACACACACACACACACATACACACACAGTGAAGATCTACAATAAAAGTATAGATTATTAACACAGACTAAAGAATCTCTTCCTGGCCTTTCGGCTAAAATCAAGTGTTTGTGTGCGTGTGTGTGTGTGTGTGTGTGTGTGTGTGTGTGTGTGTGTGTTCATTTATTTATTTCCTGTGAGGATCTTTGTGGAGACATTCTTTTAGTTTGTGTTATTTGTTGTGATATATTACTTTGTATTGAATATACAGTGCCTACTTAAGTATATCACTTTGAACGTCTGCCTGACAATCTTTTCCTTCAAATATTTTTGCTGATTTTTCAACCAACTTAAGTGACATGTAATCTCACCATAGTATTCCCCATCTTCCCTGCACAGTAGGTGTATCCAGTTTTGCTTTACTCACCTTCATCTTCTGATCTTCTATGTAAATTTAAATATTATGCTATGCAAGCTATCAATATAGTCACTGTTCAGTGGAATAAGTATAACGTAAATAAGGACCAGGGACAGGAATATCATCTTTACCACAGAACATCTAGCACTTAAATATAGATCCACTTTCACATGTGCTTCATGAGCTCAGTCTACCTTCTTCAACAGTACCTCATAAATGCCCTTCATTGTTTTCCCTAGACAGGAGTAAAAAATAAAACCCAAGTATTTTTATTCAGGACTAATTTCATTAATGGAAGGGTCAGGTGACAATGGCAATTTTTAGCTTAGCATACATTCTCTCATCATTGTTAGTTACCTCGTCAAAATGCTTTGGTGTAATCTCAATCTCATCAAGGCAAGTCACATGGTTACTACATACACTAATATAGTTATCTGCATATAGGGTCTATATCACATCGTAAAACTTGTATAAGTTCGAACAATGTAATATCAAACCCAAATGTCTGAAACACAAAAATAGCAAAGCCACGGCACATCGATTTTTTTCCCAGGGAAAAAAATCGGTGAGCCATTTTCGGGGCTTTGCTATTTCATCCACTGTGGTCCAATCTCAGAGTTTGTATATTTAAGTAGGGGGGCTGTGGGGGGCACAACCACCCACATTGGGGGGGTGGGGGCAAAGCCCCCCCACTTTAGTTTTAGTTTAAGGTTTATTGATTTTTTTTTTGTTAGGGAACAGCGATTTATTTCCCTGTGGAAGAGAAGTAGCGTCCATGCATTCCCAGAGTCAAGTGATTTCCCAATACCCAGCAATAAAGGCATAACCAGGGAGTGAATTTTCAGAGTTGCTTGTGAACTAATTGCCTCCATTGGTAACCTGTCTCTAGCATTTCTGATAATATTTCAAAATGAAAGAAGTTACCATAATTAACCAGGACTTGTCAGAACTTTACCAAAAACTTTTGTATACTTAGTAATCCCTAACCTAAAATATTTTGGTTCATCTTTCCTCCTTCTGGACTTTAGTAATGTCAGTGACAACTTCATATATATTAGAGTAGGTAAGACTCCACATTATTGGAGGTAAGACATCTCTGAAGTACATTTTAAATTGTTTGAAAGAAGTTTTACATTTCTACCAGGTAAATAATTGACTTCACATATGTAATTTTTGATTTGAAGATGTTGACATGGAAGTTGGCTTTCAGTTTGTTTGAAGTGAAGTGATATGAAGGACAAATAGCCTGTGTAACACTTCCTTATACCCCTCTCTATTATTGTTTGAAAAGCTGTGTAAAACTGATATTAGTAGTAAAGATCAGATTGCTAGAAAGTTGCACTTTAATCTTTCTACTGAATATAGAATTCTCCTTAGTTGTTTTGTCCACTGACAAATCAACGCAGGCTACAAAGCCAGACAAAGGAGGGGGTATTGTTTTAATGGACTATACTGGTTATTGTACTAAGATGTTTAATTTAATGATGCTGATAGCACATCTACAATAATTTTAAGAAATTAAATTAACATATCAAATTTGATAATTGATTGCTTTTTACATAATTTATTTTTGGAAAAGCTATTGATAAGGATGAGCTAAGCTTTTTAAATTTTTATAAACCAGTTTCCATCTAAATTTGTATTCGCAAAATACATAAAAGTGTTTTACACCCTTGAGATTGATTATGGCTGCCAACAGATCTAAAATGGAACCATTGGCATTATCTGTTTATAAAGAAACTAAAATAAAATTTTAATGACAAGGAATACATTTTAAAACATTCCTAGCACTTTGAGTCTTTTATCAAGATGTGAGTTCATGCCTTACCTTTTGGTATAAAAGAGTTGCTTGCATTAATTCCCTAGGATTTGGGTTTGAAATGGTTTCACAAGGCTACTTACACTTTTGATTTACTTTCTGACAGGGATGTTACCCTGATACATGAATTCATGGAGTTGGTGTTGAGCAGTAATTTTGTTTGTCTTTCAAAGGAGAATATTTCAAGTGGGTATCTAAGGTAGCAATGAATGCAACAGTTGCACCAGTGTAAATAATGGCCATGACTCATCTTTTGTGAAAGCATGGGGATATCCAAGTATTATACATGGCCAAGGTAATTACAATTGTCAAACTAAAGGGGTAACAAAAAAGCACCAAAAAGGCATGAGGTAGTCTGTCAGTAGTTTTTAGCATAGTTAAACTTTAATAGTCGCTATTCATCACAAAGACTTTCTCAGAAACATTGTGTAAAAACACACTCGCCATTATATAATTATATCAATTAATTCAAGAATCAATCATCACTTTCAACCAATTATGTAAAACATGTTTCAAATTATAATCACTGTTTGCCCAAAAAAATCAAAACCTTGTAAAAAAAAAACTAATACTTTCTAATAGTCACTTTTCTTTCTTTTAGAAAACACCTAATATTTACTACATCATTTAAACCTGAAAAAATATATGAAGCAAGATCTAGCTGCCATTCAGCTTCTCTTTGCTCAACAAAATTCTTGTAATTTCTTCCTCTTGGATCTTGACTAACCACTTCTATTATAGAAAAAGTGATTTTTTCCAGTCTAAGCAATCTGTAGAATGCTTATATAAGGCATTATTTACATTTTTACTTTTTATTGTGTACTGATGCTCTTGAATTATGTTTCTCAAACTTCTTGTAGTCTTTCCCACATAAAAGGCTGGACCTGCTGAACACAAAGCTATATATACTAGTCCATTTGTCCCAAAATCCAACCTACCAGGAACTGAAATAATACAATCTAAATGTGTTAAAAAATGTACAGACCTTCATGTATAAATCTATATACTTTGCACCCCAAACATTTGATCATTCCCAAACTTCTCTGAGTTGGAAAACATCCTAAATCTTTTTTCTTATTTTCCAGCATCTGTTTAATACTATAATTTTTCTTATACACAAAATTTGGACTGTGACCTAACACCCTGGCAACATCACTTTGATTTGTAATAACCTTCCAATTGTCATTTATTACTTTACATATAACGTAATTATCAGTGCTCATGTCCAAACAAAATCTGGGCCCTTCCCCTCTACTCTCCTACTAATAAGTAATAAATAAAATAATAAGTGACAACTGGAAGGTTATTTCAGGGAAAAGTGATGTTGCCATGGTGTTAGGAAGATTTGTGGTCTAGACTCTTGCAGGAGGAGAGTGTAGCCTACACCATTCTAAGCTAGGAATTTCTAGTGAAGTCTTATTGTACCTGTTATTTTAAGTGTATTTGTTCTGATTTAAGCACTTGGGTTCCAAACCACTTATTTTACATTAGGAAGATTTGTGGTCTAAACTCTTGTGGCAGGAGAGGATAGCCTACACCCTTCTAAGCTGGGAATTGCTGGTTGATGGCTTATTGTGTCTGTTATTCTGAAAGTGTCTTAGTTCTGGTTTATGCAATTTGGCTCCAAACCCATTATTTTGCATTAGGAAGGTTTGTGGTCTAGACTCTTGTGGGAGGAGAGTGTAGCCTACACCCTTCTAAGTTGGGAAATGCTGGCAAAGGCTTATTGTGCCTGTTATTCTAAGTGTTTTTGTTCTGGTTTAAGTATTTGGTTTCCAGACCAGTTAATTCACACTAAGAAGGCTTATGGTCTACACTCTTGTGGGTGTATTTTCTACTGAATTGCTGCTTTATTTAATTTTTTTCTGCTGTTGTGACTGCGATTTTCTGCACTTTAAATTTCTAGTACTTCTGCATTTTATAGCATATGCTAGATTCAGACTTGTCGAATCTAGACTGACTGATATTATTTGAGCACTAAAACTCACCATGTTACATTAAGAAGGCTCCCTGTACTCTTTGGCAGAAGTGTGCAGCCAAGGACCCATCTGAGTTGGGGATTGCTGAAATAAGGCTCGGTCTTGGGCTTTCCCTTTGGTTACTTTGTTTAAAATCATTTAACTTCACTTGTATTTAAGTGTCATGTTTGCACAAGTTTGTGTTCAGTTTACTGGAGCTGCTCAGAGATTGCACTGCTGCCCTGCGAGCAAATCAGTTGTGAATTTTGAAGCATTGATGCAGTTTTCTAGCCCTCCATACAGTAGCCAGTTCTTTTTGTTAGTCTTACAGCAAAACCTGTTCTGTCTAGCCCACACTCCACTAGATATTACAGTATACACCTGCCATAATGGGCAGACAGTTTCCCACCATTTCTCCAGCAAGCCTGATTGACATGGGCATCCTGAGGCAATGCAGCAATTGCCTCATGTATACTGACAACCAGTTACTTCTAAAATGAACAAATACAACATGTGAGAGATGTATCTATACAATGAATTTGGAATCAATTCTCTCACATAACAAGAAACCAGATATCAAACAAGTTGTTAGCACACACACTTCACCTGTTGCACATAAGCTCACAACACATAAACCCACATAAGTGGAGGTACTTGCTAGAAGCCTACCTAAAGATCAGAGACCTCCGAAGTGCAAACCTACCTCACATACTGCAGACCGAACAGAATCCACTACACATAATAATACACACAACAGTGTCTCAGCCAATAAGTCCCTAAGGCAAAACACCTTAAAACCAAATGTCTTGGTCACAGGCGACTGCATAGTGATTCACACAGATGCCCCTCTCATCAGGCTGCACAAGGAGAAGGTCACCAACAGCTACCTGTCAGGTGCCAGGATCCATCAGATCATGTAAACACTAAAGTCTCTCAACAACAAGTACCGTTATGAGTCTGCCATAGTCCATATTGAAGTGAATGACTTGAGATGTACCTTACTGGAATATATGAAGAGAGAGACATGACTGAGCTCTCAGATTATGTGTCCCAGGCAGGTATGTCCCTAGACCTATGCAGCATTCTACCTTCACCCAGGACGATGCCTCAATATAAATAAAAAATGATTGACTTCAACAATTGGCCTAGCTTCTGGTGTCAGTCCAAGGGAATCCAGTATCTGTCAGCTTAGGAAGATATGGCCAACAAACCACACTGCTTTGCCAGAGATGTTCTTCACCTGTGGCCTCTTGGCTTTCAGTTACTAGCAAAGGTACTTGCCTCCCCCATAGTGCCTTTTTTAGACAATGTCATAACAACAAAATTCCAGAGGAAAATAAATCCCACTAGAGACAAACTCAAGGCTATGCTGCTTAACGCTAGGAGTCTAAATCGGACACTGCACTCACTGGCAGCACTCCTCCTTGCCTTGGAAGATGCCGATGTCTGTGCAGTCACAGAGACATGGTTCAAGGACACAGAAAGCACCCTGGCCATGCAAGGCTACAATACCTTCCACACGTTCAAACCTCAAAATGAGCATGAAAGAACCAAAGTAAGATGTGTATTCATCTTCATTAAAGACAAATACACCTCAAGACTGGTCAAACCATACAATTCCCTAGAGCTGCTCTACATGCAACTAACTGTAGGCAACCCCCCACCATATCATTGTTAGATATAGGTCCCTCACCATGAACCACGAGACCCACTCTGCCTACCTGGACCTACTTGAGTAATTCACTATACAGCTAAACACCTTGGTCATGGGTGATTTCAACTATCCTTCGATTGACTGGGAGTCACAAACACACTCACCATAGGGTTTCTGGAATTTGTTAATACAAATGCTCTGGAACAGATAGTCTGCACCCCCAAAAGGGGCTTGAATGTCTTGAATTAGCACTCACTAACATGGGGGGGGGGTCTCTGCACTACCTTGTCTGTTGCCCTCCCTGGTAAGGTGTGATCATAAATCAGTTTCATTTGAAGAAACAAGCATACTTGACCCCCCCCCCTTCAAGACAAAAAGGATGAAAAATTTATCCAAAGCAAACTCAAGCCCCCTGCTGCTGTCAACAATGAATTCAATACAGAGGTGTATAGAAATGCTCTGTATAAACACCTGTAAAAATGTATAGACTCAGTTGCACCTGAAAAAAAATCAAAACAAAAGTTCTCACAAAAATACAAGCCACTCTGGTGGATCTCAAGCATAAATAGGTTATACAACAAGAGGAAGAAAGTAGTGTATAAGAACAAGATGGAACTGACTCAGCAGAGGAAGGACACCCTCCACAGCATAAACAAGCAAATGAGATATCTTGTAAAGTCCTCTAAAGCCAATTACAAAGCTAAACTAGCATCCCTAGCTAAGGATAAACACAAAGCATTCTTTAGCTACATCAGAAATCTAAAAGGGAAGGCCGGGCTTTGTGCCGAACTAGTAGTGGATGGTACCACTCTTACTGAACATGGGGACATTGTCAGACAGATTTTCCACAACCTTTACCCCCTGTCCCCACCAGACATATCCCAAAGCATACCAGTCACAAGTTCTCTACCTAGTATCTCTAAAGAGCAGGTCATAACCACACTCTGCACAGCCAAAAACACAGCCTCTGTGGGACAGGATTATATCCCAGGCTTCCTACTAAATGGTCTAAAATAGGATCTAGGAGAATCACTTGGCACTCTCTTCAACCACAGTCTAAGTACTCTCTTTGTCCCAACAGAGTGGAAAACAGCAACAGTAACTCCCTTGCAGAAATCAGCAAGGCCATGGAGAGAATCATCATGGACCTTACCAACAAAGACATAGGTGACCTTTAAACTCTTGACCCTACCCAGTTTGGCTTCATTAAAGGTAAATCATGCTTATTAAACCTGGTGGACTTCTTTGAGAATGTCACCAAAGCCCTGGATGAGGGCAAAACAGTACATACAGTCTATCTTAACTTAGCCAATGCTTTTGACGCAATCCCCCACTCAGGTGTCATTGGGAAACTTACCCAACTGGGAATTAACCCATATATCACTAGATGGGTAGCCAACTGGCTCACTGACAGAACGCATACAGTCAAAGTTGTAGATTCCACCTCTACCAGCAGACCAGTTACTTGTGGTGTGCCACAAGGATCTGTGCTGGCCTCCTACTGCTTGGAATCTATTTTTTAGAAGTCCAGGTGAAAATAGATGGCCTATGGCTTACCAAGTTCTCTGATGACTGCAAACTGGGTGCAATCGTTGAGTCCCCCAATTATGTTGACATACTAAAAAAAGGGCTTACACAGACAAATGACTGGTGCCAAAGCCACAGACTTAAACTAAATGCAAAAAAGTGCATTATCATCCCTTTCGGGAAAGGGGAAGACCCTGCAAATTACAATATTAACAGTACCCCCTTGGCTCAGACTCTGTGGTGAGAGATTTGGGAACACGGTGATAGCAACCTTTAATTCGATCATCATCTGTCCACAGTGGTAAGGAAAGCCTTCTATGTTGCACATCACATAAGTAAGGGCTTCGCATTCAGGCCTAAAGATGTTATAACTCCCCTGTACTCATCCCTCATCACACCACTAATACAGTACAACACTCTCTTCTATATGTACCTCACAAGACACCTGTAGCAGCTGGAGAGACCTCAGAGGTTTCTCACCAAGAAAATTCAGGGCCTTCAACAAATTACCTACATGGACAGACTGCTGGCCCTATCACTGCACTCTGTATCTTACAGGCTGCTGAGAGGCAACTTGTGTAATGCCTACAGAGCAATCTTGGACAATTACCTACTGGAAATGCTGCACAGCTGCAAGTCAAATGGGACAAGATTCATTCACTGTAGGGATCTTAACCTAGCCTGTGACATTAACAGGACATGCTGGAGAGACATCTGTCTCCCAGAGATTGCTACTCCTCTGGAACAAACTGCCAATTTACATAAAACAGAGCTCCTCAATGACCCTATTTAAGCATAACTTAGACAACTGAAAGGCAGACCATAAATTTACCATGGGTTGTCAGCTATGTCCCTCTTCGATAAGGGCATTTGGTGCTGATCATAGGCTCACACTTCAAATTTAGACCATACAACTTGGTCAATAAGGGAACAAGGGTATAACATGGCTAGGCTTGTAAAGGACCTAGGTGCAATAGCCTAGTAACCTCCTATGAACCTATGAACCTATGAAATACATATATATGTATCTATCTATATACAGGTTACTTTCAGGTAGTTGGTTTAAATCAATCTCTGCATTGTTGACACACTTTGGTTGATAAAACAGATGGTTGACAGTTATTTGAGGATCTCATAAATCTTTGAGATGGGGAATATGCCCTTTCACTGGGGATTGTGCAATCTCAGAGCTAAAATAAATAATTAGCGGTGGGTATTGGGGGGGTGCAATAAGCTCCCCTGCAAAAACACTGTTTTAAACATTGCATGGTCTGAGGAATTGTCTTGCCTTGTCTTTTCATGTCTTGCACCCACTGATGGCAGGGATAGGTTTCAGCTTCTCTGTAATCCTGAAAGGGATAGAATCAGGCAATGAACTGGTGATGATAAATATCATTTGATGCTGGTAAAACTTTCAATTTATTAATAGAGTGTTCATGTTTCAAGTACTGCATTGTTAAAATGCCCCTCAGCAATATTTCAGCAATATACTGCAAGCAGGGAAATAGAAAACAGGCAAGAGTGACCTGATATTTACTTGAGAAAATTAGCCAAGATATTAGGAGCAAATAATTAGAGAGAGAAATGTAACAGAGTAAGATGAGCTTAAGCAGAAGTTTGGACCACAGGTTAGAGACTGCCTCCCCTACTAGGGTTTGATAAGAGAATATAGACAAAGAGAAATGGATAGGGGAATGCTAAGTGAACGACCAACTTGGTAGACCTTTTAGTGTAGGCTATAAAAGGTGCTGCTGTTAAAAAGGGATACTTAGAAAGACGTAAAATATTGCATGATAACTATAACAATCAATCAGTGGATGTTAGAAAAGACGGAGTAGAAAGAATGGAAAGGCAATTTACAAATTTACAATGGGAAGACATCTGTAAGTCTTCCAAGTATGTAGCAAAGTACATAGGTTTTAGGATTTTTGCTTATAAGTGTTTGCACGGGTATAGCGTTGCCACCCCTCCATTTTTTTTCCGGAGTGCCCAGAAATCAGTAGGGCACTCTGGTTCTCCGGTTCTTGTAATCGGAGTCTGGAAATAGTGTCAGGCTCGTCAGCGCGTATTAAAAAAAAAAACATTCCCGTGACCCGTCTTGGACTCTCGTTGATTGGCTGCTTGCTGCAGACGAGGCTCGTGCAGCAAGCAGCCAATCAGCACGTAGAGTTAGTAGTAAAAGCCCTGCAAAGCCCACGAAAATTTAAGAATATAAAGCGGTGCTTCAGCATAAGTTTTTACCTTTTACTTTTGTAGTACAAAGGGTGCTGCTTAAGATCTGAAATTCTTGCTTGGAGCCTTGGACATCGTCTTCAGTGGATTGCCTGCTGCCTGGAAGCCCTGCCTGGAAGCCCTGCCTGCCTGGAAGCCCTGCCTGCTTGGAAGCCCTGCCTGCTTGGAAGCCCTGCCTGGAAGCCCTGCCTGCTTGGAAGCCCTGCCTACCTGGAAGCCCTGCCTGCTGCCTGGAAGCCCTGCCTGGAAGCCCTGCTGCCTGGAAGGATTGCCTTAGCCCTGCTGCTTGCCTTGCTTGCTGGAGGAAAAGTGCTGTGGACTGGGTGGTGGTGTGTTCCCCTGCTTGCTGGCCCTTTAGCTGCCTGTTCTGTTCTGCTGCTGAGAGCTTGTTTTAGTAGCCCTGCTGCTGATTTTTCTGGAGGTAAGTGGATTTTTTTTTAATGGATTCTTTGGAATTAAGGTAGATTTTCAAAGATTTGTGTGACAAGGGGAATGAAATATTGCCAGCACAGCTACTAGTGAATTTTTTAAATATTAAATTTATATTAATTCACTAGCTGTGCTGGCACTATCTCATTCATTGATGGTGACAAGATGTGTGTAACTATCTAGATGTTCAACATGTGGTGATTAACTAGAACAGTTTCTAATCTGGTTTTGGACTTGGTTGCAGTGAATGTATAATGACTTCATGATTTGTATAAGATGCTTGGACTGTAGATCTGTCTTTCTAGTCTGTCATCACCGTGATGTTTACCTTGACCTGTGTTTCTTCCTAGGGTGTCTTTCTAGGGTGTACAGTCTTCGTAGTATAGTGAGGCTTAAATGTAGCTTTTTGTCTAGTTTGTCATCACAACTGTTTACCTTTTATCTGTGTTTTCTAGGGTATACCGTCTATACCAAAGCTTAGCTCATTTGATGTTACAGTGAATATATGATTACATGATTTGTATAAGATGCTTGGACTGTAGATCTGTCTTTCTAGTCTGTCATCACCGTGATGTTTACCTTGACCTGTGTTTCTTCCTAGGGTGTCTTTCTAGGGTGTACAGTCTTCGTAGTATAGTGAGGCTTAAATGTAGCTTTTTTGTCTAGTTTGTCATCACAACTGTTTACCTTTTATCTGTGTTTTCTAGGGTATACCGTCTATACCAAAGCTTTATTTACTTTTTGACTCGTCGCACATTTTTCTACTTATTGGTAACTGTATGTGATATTAAAGACTTATGCTGAAGGGTGGAGTAAAGGGGTGTGGCTATTAAAAGGAATGGGTGGGGCTTGATTGTGCATGGGGCGGGGCTTGTTTGTCAGGAAATGGCACAGTAGAAAGGTGGCAACCCTACACGGGTATTTTATACCACAAGCAGACTTCAGAAAAAAATGTCCTTGGGTAGGTAATACATTTTGAAGGTGTGACAGGAAACAGAGACAGGAGGTTGTCACCATTTTAGGGAGGAATGTGACATGTTGGCAGGTTTTTGAAAATTCTGTTCATATTACTTTGTCAGAGATACTGGGGAAGCAAATCGTAACTAAGGACATTGTTATTTTGAGCTGGGCTATAGGATCTGAATTGTTTAAATACAGTAAGACCTTACTAAGTTTAATGTTATTGGATGACAAAAAAGCAATTACTAGAAATTGGAATGAAATATCAAAACCAACCATAACTGAAGTGCTAAATATTGAAAGGTGATGAAAGAACTAGGGGGTAGAATCTTTAGAAATGAGAAGGAGCAAAATGCATGTAAATAAAAGGAATTTGTGGGGACAGTACATGCAGAATAATGTTCAAGAGTGGGAGTGAAGTTTAAGGGAAGGCAGAAATTGAGAAATGTATGTAGTGTTGAACTAAATGATAATTGTTAAAAACAAAACATAGATATAAACAGCATGCAATTGTCACTGTGGTTGTTTTATCTTCTATTAATGTATGTGTACCTATGTCATTGTTTAAAATGGGATTTCCTGAAGAAGTTTAAAAGCAATATTTCAGCAGTATGAAAAATTTAAATCCTCATACTTCTCTATTCACAGTCTTTACCAGATTATACACATTTTTAATAAAATTACCGTAACTTTTAGGCAAGGATGTCATCTGTCCACCACAAGTTTCTTACTGCTACCAACAATCTCCCTTGCTTTGCAACTTATATCCCAAATACATAGAATCTGTGCATGTTTTAATAAATGCATTCTATAGACTATAGAGATGATATCATAACACAGATATATAATTATCAAACAGAGAAGTAAAAACACAGTGTCAGTTCATTCCATACAAAATATTATTGTTTCTAAATGTAGCAGATCTGTAAGCTGTCATTTCAGCATTGGAGCCTTTGTTACATTTCAGTCAAGATGATTTCCTAAATGAAGATAAAGTTACTGGATTTTCTTACATTATATGCAATGCTTTCTTTTCAGTAAACCAAAACACTAATTATGTTTTCTACAATCATTGTCTCAGAATGAAAATTTAGATTTTAAACCAGTCTTACTGCTCACAGGTTAATTTCTCCAAATTTGGGGGGTTCTAATACCATGACGACAATGAACCCCATTCTTATGTATGGGTATTATTAAAGTTCATGAAATTAGTATAGCTTCAGTCTTTGATGTTAGCCAAAAGTGCTCTACACAGCACCTGCAATGTGCCCAAAACTGACTCCTTCTGTAGTTTATATGGAGTTGCATGTATCAATAGCATATCTAAATTCAGCAGTAATTTTTGAATTAGACCTGTTGCTTTTACTACTATTGGAACTGTCTGGGTATCCTTCTTCCACATTGCCCTTGTTTCTGCCTGAAAATCCTTGCATTGTATGACTTTGTAACTCTTTGTATGTAAGACACTGCAATCAATGGGTGTAGCAATTTCAGTGATCAACGTTACTTTTGTCTTTTTTCCTGTACTACTACTATATGGCATTTTCTAGCATCTGTTTTTGAACTGTTCACAGTGGGTGATCTCATGTGACATAAACTTCATTATTATTTATAATGCTTTGTGGTTCCTGTCTCCAATGCTTCTCAACTACTTCAATACTGTAATGTTTGCACAATCCCCAATGCAATAGTCTTGCCACATTATTATGCCTTTCAGTGTACAAGCCCCCTGCCATTAGTATATCACACCTAGTAGCAAGATATGTAAATGTTTCCCATTATGTTTTACAGAACCTGCATTTGTGTGTTTCTGCTACATTCAATGGAATTTGTAAACCAGCATCTACATGGTTCACTGTCCTGGGCCACCATTATTAACTTTTCATCTTTTGGTTTAAGTTTGCCTGTCCTTAACCATTCCTGCATCAAATCCTGATCAACATGAGGTTGTTCCAAGAGATCTCTGTACTTGCCACAATATTTATGCTTTTTCTACATTCCTTTCCTTCTCATCTGATCCTTCTCCTTATATTCTATCTTTTTTTTTGTTTGGCACATTCAGTTGCTGTCTGATTTTTGTCTACTTCTGGTTTGATTGTTATTCCCACTTGACAGCGATATGCTTCTGCTAAATTAAGCAGGCAAGTCATCTTAGACTTCTTCTGCTCATGACTCCTATGACATTTCTGGAAGGGGGGGGTCCCCATGAGTTCAGCGGAAGATAATCACAATTGCCAATAACAACAATGGATTATCTTTTTGAAATATAGTGATATGGGTCTACTTCATTTGATCAACAGATCATTTGATCGAAACTTATTTGATCGAAATTTCATTTGGTCAAAAACCAGTATTCAAGGAATTGGTATATATAGTTAGGGGGGTGTGGGGGGCACATCCCCCCACATAGTTTCCTTTAAAAGAAGAAAATAAAACAAAAAGTACACATTTTAAACGAAAATAGGTGGGGGCTTCACCCCCCCCCCACCTCCCTAAGTATATATACCAACTCCAGGATCGCACAACATTGGGAAGGGGGACAAATCCCAGTTTTATGCCTTGAGTACTGGTTTTCGACCAAATGAAATTTCGATCAAATGGTCTGTCGATCAAATGAAGTAGACCCAGTGCTATATATATATATATATATATATATATATATGTATAACCTTTTTTGTATTCTAGAGCATGTGCAGTACTGTGGTTTGCTAGGACCATGAGCACAGAGAGAGAAATATAATCAGTGCTCCATATGTCCATTAGTGGTTATTAGGGTCTTTTTTTCCATGGTTGTATTATTCAAGGCATTGATTTATCTGTATCTAAAATTGATATGCTTGTTATACTGTACCTTGGGAATACAAAAATGCAAGTGCAGCATTTCCATTTCTAAAACTTCTGGTCCCCCAACTGCTATTATAACTTTGGCAAATTTACAAACTACTATAAATAAAATAAACATAAAAATACCCATCTGCCATTAGGACACATTCATGAATATATGACTCTACAGCTGGTACTCATCATGGTTCAGTTCTAAAGCATACATATCCACTTAGTAGAATTTTGTTTGTTCAAGTGATGTGCCACTAGATGGCACACTGTGGGCAAAGTACAAATGCAGTAATGGTGAAAGTAAAACAGTTGAATATGTTCCAGCTAGGTTAAACCCATTCTGCCTCCTATTTAATCTTAATTCCTGTTTTCTGTGAGAGGTATTTATATTAATGCTACTACCTGCTGTTATTTGCAGTACTTATTAAAGATGCTAGTCTTTTTATGAGCAGTTAAGATTTATTTTTGTAACAAACCACTAGTCATGTAAGATGTCTGAAACAGGAAGAGACAGAAAAATGGTAGGTACTCTGACTGTATCTGATGTAAGGATCCACAGCTGTGAAGAATATTGTCAAAGATCAAAACATTTTTATTAGTAATGAGGCTGAATATGAAGACAGAAAGCTATCCAATTACATCAGTCAGTATGTATTGTAAATCTCTTGAGCATTGAGAGGACCAATGAAAAGTAATGTGGAGATGGCTAGCTTATTAAAAATCATGTTAACCCTCTTGTACTATACACTTCATTGAATTTGTGATGGAGTATGTGTCTGAATTGAGATAATTAGTCCAGTTCTGACATTATGGATAGAGATTTGCAGTAAATGTAAAATAACAGAATTATATGGATTATATATAGACTTCATTATAAAGTCTTTTGGCTTTTCCCAGTTAGGGGTCATCACAGCGGAATTCCGGTCTGCTCATGATTGGCAGTGAATTTTTATGGTGCCATGTTGCCAGCCCAACATCCAACCTTCAAAGAAGGCATGCCCATTCACACTCGCATCTTCCTGCATGTCTTTAACGTCAATAGACTGCGGGGAGGGCATACAGACTCCACACAGAAAGTGCTCCAGCCGAGAATTGAACGGGAGAACCTTTTGCTGTGAGGCAACAGCGCTAACCACTGCACCACCACGGCTTATAGACTTCATGATAGTAAGACTGGTATCAGAGGACTTCCTTCAGATATTTGTAAGTTATTTTTTGTTTTTCATGCTTGTTTGAGATTGTGCTTGTTCACAGTGCTTTTGTACATTATGCTTGTACTGATGTGTAGGGGTGTTAAGAGATGTGTCATTTTTCTTCATTTACAGAGCATGGTGTCTAAGAGAAAGAGTGGGACTTTATTCTTATTTTTCCTGGGATGGTTGATCTTTTTTCTGAGATGGGCTGACTTTGGAGTGAGAATATATAAGTAATAAGAATGTGGGGGGGGGGTGAAGCCCCTATAGGAGCACCCCTCCCTCCTCTAATGCTTGAAGATTTTTTTGCTTAAAACTCACTATTTTAAAATATATACATTTTATTGGTTTGCTTACACATAATATGTAGTCTCATGCTAATATTATCAAGGAAATGGGTTTGAGCTTTTTTATTTTTGATAAGTTATATTACACAATGTCAGAAACTAATTTTACTATTAAAATGCAATAGAAATAACAAAGAAAATGTACAAGATTTACAAGTAACACACTGCTGTGATATGTAACTAGTGCATTCTCAAAAATAATAAAGCCAGCTAAGGAAGCATCACATGCCTAAGAAAAGAGTACCATATAGCAGAATGCATGCCTAAACAAGAAAATGCCATGTAGAACTGGAATTATGCAAAGATGTTGTAGAAATAAAGAAATAAGTAAAATAAGCATTATAAAAAGACAGTTGAAAAAAAATGAAAGATTATTCATTTTTGCTGACACCACATTCTGCTGAGAATGGTAGCGCAAACCTACAATACAGACCAAGCATTTATTTTCCATTATGTGCTAAAGTATGAATATACAGAAAGTTAACCCAGTCCATAAAGAAGTCAAACCAGAAATTAAGCTAGTGTACTTTACAATGGATAACAGCAGTGAACTGAACTCAGCAATATAAATAATGCTGTTTTATGATCAAATTTCACTGTCTTCAAAACCTGTATGCAGTAACTTAATACAGTGGGTACTGACAAATAAGTTACTTAAAAGAAACAAGACATAGCCATACATTTTAACAGCTGAAGGTTATTGCCAAGTTTGCTGGGCAGAAGCTAGCTGAACAAAATATAGTGAAATTAAACATAGGTAAAGCACATAAATTGTGAAACTTTTTTAGGGGCATATATAGTAAATGTTTACTTTAGTATGAAGAGGAAATGGGTATATTAAAAAGGATGGCTACTATTCATATTCTAGCAGATGCCAAACCTAAGTTCCTTAGATATGGATCTGTTTCTTATGCAGTGTTCACTACGTAGAAGAAATAAATAACCATTAAAAGAAAAAAGGCCAAACGTCTTGTGAGATATTCAGAATGGGCTGCTTCTTTTGTATGTATAGTTAAACCTCATGAAACCTCATGGAACTATTAGGTTTTGCGTTCTTGTTTAAATTAACTGCTGACAAATTAGCTTCTTTGCAACAATACCTCATACCTTAAGTGAAGTGGGGTGCATTGCTTGTGATGTATCAAACATTTTCAAAGTTATTTGAGAGCCAAGCTTATGAACAAATGATTATGGATGATAAATCTTTGTAATGTTTCAATGCTTTACTATAAATATTCAAAAAAATCTTTGAAATATTTCAAATACTTTACTATAAATATTCAAAAAGCAATGCTTTAGTACACTTTCTTATAAGAGATTATTGCACATGGTATGCCATATGTTGCTATTTACAATACAAAAGTATTTACAGAAACTGGAAGAAACAATAGATGACTGGAGGATGGAGGTGTGTTTGTTATAAGAAATGTATATACTTTTCTGTACCTCATCCATTTTCACAATGCCAGACTCATGGTGCTAGATTCCAAAAGAGTTGCTCTCAGTGTAAGACTCCTCTGATTCCAAAAGATTTACATTAAGTATATGTGACTAACTTCAATGTAAGGCATATCTATAAATAGGCTTACACAGTGGGGCAGATTCCAAAAGACCTGTTCTCTCTGTAACTGGTCAGTTACAATGAGTCCAAGTCTACTAGAATCAGGCCAATTGTGTCCCATAACATCATGCTTGAGCCATCAAAGCTGCATTGAAGATTGGGAGCAGAGCCTGAATGGCTAACTGAAAGCAGCAGTATTTTAGAACTCTATATAACTAGTTAAATAAGACAGGAAAATATTCTTTTTTTTTCTTCAAAGTATAAAATCTTATAGACAAAGGACGAATTTACATAATTAGAAACTTTGGTGAATTTTTACAAATAATTTCCTGTCAAAAAGCTTGGCGATATATTCAATTGTTAAAATGAGCAACTCAAAGAATTCTCACCAGGATGCTGCCTTAAAGAAGGAACTACAACAGATGGCATATACCCTGCAGGAGTTGTCTTTAAAGATGGATGATTTTAAAGAGAACCTGGAAAATCTTAAAACAAGCAATCAAAAACAGGCTGACACCCTCAAAGAAATGCTAAGTCAACATCAGACAAGGATAACAGGAATAGAGGTTTCTCTAAATGACTTAGAAAGCAGACTTAAGGAAGAGGAAACACAGAATGAACTGCTTCTTAAACAAAACACTTGGTTGGTTAATAAAGTAGATGACTTAGAAAATAGGGAGAGGAGAAATGACATCAGGATTTTTGGATTACCTGAAAACACAGAAGGTGAGGATATTATTTCCTTTTATCAAGCTGGACCCCTGATTTTTTAATTTAAAAGAAGGACTTTCCTTTGGCATTGAAAGGGCACACAGAGCTCTTGGGAAACCTGCCACTAACCCAAACTCTCCTCCTAGGTCAATAATTATCAAATTTCTTTCATACTTGTACAAGGATCTGATTTTAAAATCTGTTTGGAGGAAGGCACCTCTAAAATATAAACAGAGCCTGATAAGATTTGATAACGACTATTCATCTAAAATAATGGAACAAAGGAAAAAAGTGTGGCCAATGATAAAGTTTCTGAAACAAAATAACATAAAGGCACAACTTGCATATCCAGCTAAGATAAGAATACTGTATGCCAACGAGATGAGGACTTTTACTGACTTAGAGGAAGCCTCTTCGTTTATTAAAACTAATAATGTGATTACTTTACCAGAAGATATGGATTGGATGTCATCTTCTCTCAAGAGAACAAAAGAAATGAAATGTCTGGAAAGATGTCAAAAAGAAGCAAAAGACTGATACTGTTACAACCAAATCTCTCAAAGCATCTGCTATGATGTGAATTGTTTTAACATTACTTTAAAGGATGAATTTTACTGCTTGGAATTTTAAAAGGTAACTAGCTACTGGAATTTTTATCTATATTTTTTGAAAATAGATGAAATATGAGAGTTTTCACATTACCTCAGGTATGTAAAACAGGGTACTTTTCTTTCACAGAAGGAGGGTTATATAGCACATAAAATATTTATACTGTAAATCAACATACATAGTATATGTGTATTTTTTCTTAATTTTCTCTTTTCTTTCTCTCTTTTCTCATTATTTATTTTAACTGCATCTTGTCTCCCTTTTTAAATTATCTCCTATTTACTATACTAATATAATCTGTATATATTTAATAACTCACTATCTATACATAGATAAATAATAGTCTAAAATAATCTAGTTTTAAGGTAGACTAATTGGAATAGTGAACTTAATTAATTGTTATTACAATATTTATTAGATTAATGATAGTCACTGTTATGCTTATTGGGATTGGGGACATGTTCGTGATTAACTCTGAAATGTTCCATTCATGTACATATGTCCTTTGAATTATTTCCTTTTAGTATTAACAAATACATAAAAAAGGAGGGAAAAATGTACTGTTGGTTAAGAGAAGTGAAGCTTTCTTCACATTCTATTTGTGTTGCCATAGCAACAGTAAACAATTGCTGAAGTTTCTAAGGACACTGTGAATCTGCGAAGTACATTTAGCCTCACAGATAACAAATAATAAGAAAAAGTAATGTTTAGTTATCAAAATGAAAAACAATCTAAACAAGGTAAAATAAATACATAATAGGATTATTTGTAAATATTTTATGATTTATCCTCACAGGATTACATATTCCTGGAAACACAACTGAAATGTTCCCAAGCTACATGTGCACTAAAATGTAGCTGCTTGATTAAAAAGTATTACTCACTTTAACATGCTGATTTCACAAGCTGTCTGCGGCGTAAAAGTTACATTTTATATGTTACTTGAAATTGTCAGTCTCTAGAGCATAGGAAAACATACATATTACTTTTTGCAACATGTTATCTTTGCAGTTACCTCACACTCTGTACAAACTCACTTAGTAACTGATAGCTATTCATTTAAAATATCAGTTTAAATATTAAATGTACCCTTGAAATGCTATTGCCATTTTGATAAAATACAATCTGAACTGTAAAATGAATGACTTGAAAGAAGTGAAGTTGTTGTGTCTTTCGGCTTTTCCCGGTTACGGGTCGCCACAGCGGAACTCCGGTCCGCTAATGATTGGCATTAGTTTTTTATATGCCAAGTTGCCGGCCCTGACACACAACCTTCAATGAAGGTACGCCCATTCATGCATGTCTCCACACAAAAGACGCTCTAGCTGAGAATCGAACAGGACAACGTCTTACTGTGAGGCGACAACGCTACCGCAGCACCACCACCGCAGTCAAAGTAATGCATAGATATCAAAGACAGTTCTTGACACTACAGTAAAAGTTGTTGTTGTTGCTTTTCTTTCGGCTTTTCCCAGTTAGGTTAGGGGTCGTCACAGCGGAACTCCGGTCCGCTAATGATTGGCAGTCGATTTTTATGGTGCCGAGATGCCAGCCTGATGCCCAACCTTTAACGAAGGCACGCCCATTCACGCATGTCTTTCGAACGACACTCAACTGCGGGGAGGACATGCAGACTCCTCACAGAAGGCGCTCCAGCCAAGAATCGAACAGGAGAACCTCTTGCTGTGAGGCGACAATGCTACCGCTGCACCACCGTAAAAATATATATTCACAAGGAAGTATTGAAATAGGAAGCCGCGGTGGTACAGTGGTAGCATTGTTACCTCACAGCAAGAGGTTCTCCTGTTCAATTCATGGCTGGAGTGCCTTCTGTGTGGAGTCTGCATGTCCTCCCCGCAGTCGAGTGGTCTCCGAAAGACATACGTGAATGGGCGTGCCTTCACTGAAGGCTGGGAATCGGGCTGGCAACTCGGCACCATAAAAAATCTACTGCCAGTCATTAGCGGACCAGAGTTCCGCTGTGGCGACCCTTAACCGGGAAAAGCCGAAAAGACAAACAAACAAGGACGTATTGAAATGTTTTAGTCTTCCAGTTAAAATAGCTTACTGTCAACATTTTGCGATATCAGAAAATGTGAAGAGCTAGGAAATTACTATTCTTTGTCTTTATATTGATTATTAGACAGATGTTAGACTCTTGCTTAGTTTAATGAATTGTGACATATGTTTATGAGGAAAAGTGGACTCAGTTACTCACATTGGACTACACATTCCTGGAAACTCAACTGAAATGTCCCCAAATTACTTGTGAATTTAAATGAAACTGCCTGATTAATAAGCATAATTTACTTTAACAACCTGAATCTATAAGCTATTTGCTCTATATATGCCACATTATATATGTCACTTGCATATGACAGTCGCTAGAGCACATGAAAAAATACATATTATTTTTGCAACATGCTATATTTGCACTGACCATACATTCTAAACTAACTCAATTGGCAACTGCCAAGTTATTTATTTGAAACAGTCTAAATATTAATTGTGTCCTTGAAATATTGTTGCCGTTTTGACAAAACAAAACCTGAATTGAAAAAGGAATGATTTGAAGACGTGAAGTATTGTACAGCTATTGACACTACAATATAAGTATAAATGTATACATGCAAGGACAAATTGAAATGCTTTATGCTTTTAGTTAAAACAGCTTATTGTTAACTTTTTGCTTTATCAGAAAATTTATAGAGCTATGAAATTATTTCTAATTTGTCTTTATAATGTTTACTAAAGTGATGTTAGTCACTGACTTGTTTAATGGATTGCGAGTCATGTACAAGATGGATTACTAAATGTTATTTCTATTTACCTACGTTTGCTGAATTTCTTTTATTGGTACTGATTTAAAACAAGGCAAAGAAAGGGATGGGAAATCTCTGTTTTTGGTCAAGGGACGAGAGGCTTAAGAGTATTCTAACTGCACCGAGAACTTTCTAAGATGCTCTAATTGCTATTTGATTAATACTTACCTAAGGTAAGTCTTGATTACCATATAGGTACCTTCACATTCATTCTAGACCTGATGTGATTACCCATTCTGGAAGCAGGAGGTGCCCTATGCAGGATGGGAATTGTCAGGGTGATCATAGTTCATTCTTAGACTCTGCTTTGTAAATCTATAAATATGTAAAAGCTCTGCACACTAGAATGTAGGGCACCTCTACTCTGAGTCAGAATACCACTGATAAGCCATGTCTTTTCATAAGTATAAGTTGAAGTTGGTGAACTGAAGAGTGGGAAAGTAATGGAAGACAGTACACCTACAGTAAATTCATATTTCATTGATAATCACTCATTGTCTCCTGTAAAGTCCTTTTAGTCAAATTATTTTAGTAATAATCTATTTGTTGTTGGCTTATTTAGTGTATGCTCCTCTTTTGCATTTAATTTATCCAAAATAACATATCTGACATGTTTGGGATCTCTTAAGGGTAACTAAATATTGGATATTTTCTAAGTCAACATAATAATTGTTTACACTACTAACATTCCATCTTGATATATAAAATACTATAGAATAATAGAATAATATAGAATTTCAAATCTCTTTAAAGAAAATTCTCCATATAATAATTTAACATATGAAGCTCAGTTGATATTGTTGGTTAAAAGTATGAGTGATAATCCAATAGATCTATCTTTAACTATTGGATTAGGAATTACTTTGATTCCATGCTTAATGGGAAATTCATATTTACTTGTATTTGATACTTTAGAATTAATGTTTTATAGAAGTACTTTTTTAAAGCCTGACCAGAATTTTACCCAACTTATATTTAAAGAAGAAAGAACATTAAATTACACTCTCAAGTTTATTCACATAAAAATAATATCCAATGTTATCAGAGAATATGGTATAACTACTATAATAAAATAAAAAAAGAACCAAAAAGTTTCTTCCAACAATAACTTGAAATAGATTTAACATTCTTATCATTAAATACTAATGGCTTAAATAATGCAAATAAAAGATCAAACTTACTAAAATATTTAAATCTAAATAAGGCACAAGTAGTATTTCTCCAGGAAATGCATTTTAAGACTAATGATAGCTTCATTTAGAACCCTAAGGACTATACAGTCTTAGCTCAATCCTCCTATAGAACAAAGACAAAAGGAGTATCAATTCTCTGGAAGAAAAACATAATCACTCCAAAAGTTATTTATAAATATGAAGACAAAGAAGGTCTACTAGCATTTGTTGTAATTAAATTTAATAACAGAATATGGACCTTAGCTAATCTATATTAGTTGCCAGGAATTGGAGCAGGAACGGTTAAAAAACACCTAGATTTTATTTCCAACAATTATAAAGGAAATCTTATAGTGGGAGGAGACTTTAATTGTACCTTAGAAGCTTCTGAAACCACCAAGAAGTCTTTTTGCATAGCAACTATTTCAAAATCCTTAAAAAAATGGATTGATTAATTTCATTTAATTGACACTTTTAGATTAAAATATGATAAAATCCTTATTATTTTCCCATAAAGACCATAGATTTGGAACACAAACCAGAATAGACAAATTATTTGTAGTTCAAGATTTACAAACAAAAATCCTCAACTTCTCGATAGTTCCATGCCCCTTCTCAGGTCATGACTGTCTGATAATAAATCTCCAAATAGAGTTTAAACCCTTAATCATCTCAACTAGAATTCCATCATATATCATGAAAATTAAAGAATTCAAACCCTGGATGTTGTCAGAACTACAATTATTTCTTGACTTTAATAATACAACAGAAATCAGTAGAGTCATGGTCTGGGACTCATTAAAAGTGTATTTATTTGGTAAGACCCTTAGCTGGTACAAAAACAAAGTTAGAGAGTGGGAATCTGAATCATTAGTCTTGCAAACCAGACTCTTGACATCAAAATCTAAAAAAAAATCAGAATTGTCCAGAAGTCAAAAAAATAGAGGAATTAAATAAAAAATATAATGAAATTCTAACACACAAAACTTGTCTAGCCTTGGAAAAATTTAAAATAAACTCATTAGCCACCTCCCTCAGATATCTACATAATTTATCTATAAGAATTAAAATGCAATCTAAAGCAAATAGCATTAGTAGTATATATCATGAAAAGAAAGGGGAAAAACGTATCAGATATAGGACACACCATTGAAGCATTTCTGTTCCATTATATGGAAAACTTCAAAAAAGAAGATTTAGATACCAACCAAATAAACTTAGATACAAACCTTATCAATATCAAAATAATTCCCGAAAACTTAAAACTAGACCTACAAAAACATATATCCTACAAAGAAATTGTTGACAAGATAAAAGAAAGTAAATCTAACAAAGCTCCAGGGATCGACAGTATAATTATGGAAGTTTGCAAACTCTTCCCTTCAACAGTGATCTCCTTTTTTCATAAAACTTTGCTAGAAATCCAGTCAGAAGCAAAAATACCATCCTCATGGAAATATTCTCTCATAACACCAATTCTAAAAGATAATAAACCATCAGATCTTTGTACCTCATACAGACCTATATCATTACTGAATAATGATTACAAAATATTCATGTCAATACTAGCTAACAGAATGAAAATCCCACTTTAAAAGACAATTAATAATGATCAAACTGGATTTTTATATAACAGGCATATACATGATAATATTAAAAGGATACATACTCTTATAGATTATGTGAATAAAGAAGATAGAGAAACACTTGCAATCGAATTAGACATAGAAAAAGCCTTTGAATCCCTCATCTGGGAATATCTATTTAAAACTTTAGCATTATTTGAATTTCCTCCTCCCTTCATCTTATTACTAAAAATATATATCTTAATAACTTAGCCTACATTAAATTAGGTAATTTACTTCAGAATCTATCCATATAACAAAATGCACTAATCAAGGATGCCCCCTTTATCTTATTTTATTTGCTTTGGCTATAGAAATGCTTGCAGAAATAATACACAATAATCCAAGAATAAAAGGAATAGAAGTCTATGACCAGTACATATCTAAAATAATGCTTTTTGCTGATGGTATTTTATTAACCGTATCAAACTCCAGAGAGTTAGTAGGAGAGCTGGAAGAAGTAATGGAGAAATTTTATAAGATTTCAGGTCTACACTTTAATAGATCAAAATCAAAATTTCTATTTTTAAATAAGAAAAAAGAATTACAAGTTACAGATAAATCCACCATAGGAAAACAAGAACTTATGCTAAATTATTTAGGAATAGTGTTATGCAAAAATATGAATGAAACAATATTAATAAATTATAAAAACATTATTGAAACAATAAAAAATATATAGAAAAGTGGAACAAAATTATATTAACTTTTGAAGACAGATTGCATATAATAAAAATGGTCTTATTGCCAAAAATACTATATGTAGCATTAGCAATACAGTTAATACCTAAAAGATGCATTCTTAAAGAAGTAAACTCATGTTTAATAAAATGTTTATGATATCCCAAAAAGAATAGAGTTGCTCTAACTCATCACATTAGACCCTGGAAACAAGGAGGATTGAACTTCCCAGAAATAGAAACATATATAAAAGCATCTGTGCTTAAAACTACAATAGACTGGATAAACCCAAATTATTTTGCCAACTGGAAAAAATTAACAATGGCTATATTAATAAATTAATATAATCTGTTAAAAAATTTAATAATAGACAGATCCAACAAACCCTGGTACATACTATGCATAAGTATACAATATAATATAACAAAACTTTCTAAAACAACACTGATTAATCATTACATCAATCCCTTTAGGAAACTTATCAATGTAAACATAGATCTAAAACTTTGGTTAACCCCATTTACCATCACTAAGAACTTTCCTCACAAAATATATAGGGAAACAATAACCTCCTGGGAACAACATTGATTCTTATGCTGGTTTCAGTGTGTAAATAAATTAAATGTTTTAGATATACATATGATAAAAACTGCATACAATATTCCAACACAGGACTTGTTAACCTTACAAAGCATTCTAATGTACACTCAAGATTTATGCAGATTAATTAATAATTCCTCATTTAAATATATTCCAAATCTAATAAGTTTTCTGTATGAATTTATATAGAATAGTTGTGAAAAGAAAAATTCCATTTCAAATCTATATAAAGAGTTAATAACATATAAAACAATTCCCAAACCATCATACTGGCAGTTCTTAACAAAAGGTCAGCCATTGCAATTAACAGAAGAAATTAAAAGTAACATCTTACTATTGGTTAATTACACCTCTAACACACAGTACTGGAAAATATTTAACTGGAAATACTTACATAGAGCATTTTTAACACCAGATAGAATTAAAAAGGTCAGTACTACTACAAATGTTTTTTGCTGGAGGTGTGAAAAGTCAAAGAAAGCAGACTGGATTCATATTTTTTATGAATGTAACAAAATTAAATCATACTGGAATGGAATCAATATTTTTTTTACAAGCTTTATTTAATGAATTCTTTACCTTAACTAAAGTATTGATAATTCTAAATGTAAATGAAGGTCCCTACCTGAATAAGACAAATATGTATGTAGGAAATGCATAACCAGAAGGTGGAATTCAAATATACCCCCGACCTTGGAAGAATTCTACACTTTACTGAAGACAACTGCATTGATGGAAATAAAAGTCAAAGAACTACGAATCTATCCGAGGCCATTGGTAAATAATCTTTGGAAGAAAGTTATATCTTTGTTGGACACTCTGCAATAATCAATATTGTATCTCTGATAACTGATCTGTTAATTCTACATTTAATAACATACAGTGTATATAATTGAAAGTCAGGCTATTGTAAATATTATATATATTTGTTTAAAATAATATTTAAAAATATTATGTAAATGTTATTTTAATTGAAAATAAAAAAAATATTTGAGAAAAAAACTGCAATGAATTCACTGAAAGGCGATGGTCAAAGGGGCCAATTCTTCAGCACTCATATCTGTTATTAAAAAGTAGAAAATATTATTTAATAAGTGTTTTTTCAGGTTAGCATGTGTTCATAGCCCTATACCTTATGCTAGGTATGTATATCAACTCCATGACTGCATTATTGAAGAGAAAGGTAAACATTCATAAATCCTTATATAAAACTGTTGTCATACATCAGTGACCGCACACTCTGATTTTACTATGTGAGATTAAATAAATGAGATACATTCTAAGATGAAATCAAGTAGCTACCATTGAAGGAGTTGGCCTGATTAGATGACCTGCTCCCATTTTCTTAAATATACATTTGATGCACATTGTTTTTATCATGTAGAGAACCAAGTAAAACCTATCAGGTAGGATCCCTGTCCTACTATATTACAACTATTAATGCATTAATGATTTAAAAGCATACTTGCGTTTGCTTACTTATTGGACCACACCTATGAAAACATGGCAGTTTTATTATATCCTTAGTATTATTTACTATGCAACAATGTCTTGTGAGCACAGAGAAAAGGACAAGAAATTGAATTTCTAGAGTCAAAAACGTTGCCACAGTCTGTTGGTTTGCTGTTTTTTATACAATTAGTACAAGGTTGATTGTTTCTTTGATATATTGTTATCTGATATTGGAGCTCTCATTCACACAACATGCTTGATGGTCATAAGAACCTCTTGGTTTTATGACTTGAATGTTGAAATCTAGTGAAAAATATATTTAGAACTGGGCAAACAAGGATTAGCCATAATTTTTGGAATTCAGAGGTTTCATAAACATTTGATGGTCATGATTTTAGCATAGACACAGATCCTAAACAGATGTTTACATTTGTTACTGAAAGAAAACTAGTACCACAAATTAATTAGCAAAGAATACAGCACTGGGCAGTACAAGTGAAAATACATAAAAATATCTACAAACTATGCAAGGGTTTTACAAATGCTGATGCAATAAAGAGGTTTTCTATTCCTGAAAAGCCTACATGCATGGATGCATCTAATAATGTAGAGATGGCGGAAGTCATAAAAAAAACAGCAATGCATACTAAACAAACCGAATGCTTTACTGCCAAAGACGCAGTTTTACAATATGTTTCTTGAGAATATATTGAAGAGATGGACAGTAATAATTCAGATGAAGGATTGACCTGTAGTAATTCAATCAAGTTGTATAAAGCCATCCCATTCCAGAAAATTAAGCATCACAGATGACTGTGCTTGGTTGTGAATCTAAAGTCACAGTCTCTTTGAAAAACATTTCTCACTGCAGACAATGTTGAGGAAGATCCACTTGGAACATCCAGAATGAAAGACTTAGTCATGTCATATATTTACTGGCCTGGAATGGATCACGCTGTGGAAAACAAAACAAATATGTACAATGAATATCATATAAAATGAACAATAAGACACTACTAATGTATGTTTGCTGGAATGAAAATTGCCTGAAATATAATTGTCTAGTATGCATATGGACTGTGCTTGGCCATTCTTTGGAAAAACGACTTTGGTTTCGGCACATGTTCATTCATAAGTAGATGTGTGTGCCATGAATTTATTCTGTTACTCAAGCAACCATACCTAAGACAATTGTTTAGTATACCAAGGTTCATAGGTATATACTAGCTTAAAGACCACTAGGGCCTAACCATGCAATGTAAATGTGACCCACAAATTTGATTTATCTAGGAGGTGATTTACTGACTGCCTCTTTTCATGAGAGACATAGGTGCTACACCAGGGGTGAATTTCCAATTACCCATCCATTGGTTCAAGTTGTGCTTAAATAGGGTTAGGGAGGAACTCTGCTTCACATGGATGGGGGATCTGTTCTAGAGTATGGGAATTCTCTGAGAAACTTATTTGTCTCTCCAACATGTCCTATTTATGTCACAAACAAAATGTAGGTCTTTTGATCTAGTAGTTTTGATGCCGTTTGTTTTGCAGATGTACAAAAGATTCATCAAAACAGTGTCCAGGGATGCCTTGTACATCCAGAAAAGGTCTACCTTGCCAGGAAGAATGAGACATTGGGAGCGTGCAGCATTCTCCCATATTTGTTAGTATGAGGTTCAGTATGTTGGGACCTCTAGTGGGTGCATTCACTCATTTTGTCAAGGGTGTTTGTATTTACGAAGTCCAGAAATCTGCGTGCCTCTGGATTTGAGACCATGTAGAATTCCCAGTATATAGAGAGGTAACTGCAATATCACATGTGTAGGGTGCTAGGCTGAATAGTAAGTGTTTCTAGTAGGTCCATGCATGCATTATTGGCTTCTTAGGACAAGAAGGGTAACCTATAGCTTGGCTAGGATATGGTACGGGATTTTGTCTATGGTATTCTATACACAGAGGAATTCCAGTGCATCAACCTGTTTAACGAATGTATAGGTATGCTTGTTAGTGATATGTATCAACACACATCCTTTTTAGCCCTTACCTGTATAGCTACTGGTCTAAAAGTGTGGAAGGCACTGAAACTTTGCACTGCCAGGGACTGTATGCCACTTTAAACCATGCCTCTGTAGCTACACAGATATCTATATTCTCCAGTATGAAGATCGCTTTTAGGGAGTGTAGTTTTTTATTTGGCCTCCTGACAGAACTGTAACACCATGATGTTCAGTTGATTGATTGTGCTGTGTTGGTAGGTTTGTCAATTTGGCATTGTCTAAACAAGGCACTATGGGAGTGGATAGAATTGTGAGGCGACAACACTATCTGCTGCTCCACTGTGCCACCTATATATATATATATATTTAGACAGAAAGACAGATATAGATATAGATACAGATAGACACACACACACACACACACACACACACACACACACACACACACACGCACGCGCACACGCACACATAGGCACACATACACACACATATATGGATGGACTCACTCTGGTCTAAATTATCTTTTAAAATACACATTTTAAAACACTGCTGCATGCACATATAACTCAATTTATAAGAAAACTTTCTGGCTTCCATTATCTCATAACTGAATCAATATTTGTCTGCCTATTATTTGCTAATTATAATCTCTGAATTACTGAAATATGTTTATTTATTATTAAAAGTACTTTATATTATATTAAAAAACTGCGGTGGTGGTGCTGCGGTAGCGTTGTCACCTCACAGTAAGACATTGTCCTGTTCGATTCTCAGCTAAAGCATCTTCTGTGTGGAGACGTGTGAATGGGCGTACCTTTGTTGAAGGTTGTGCATCAGAGCTGGCAACTCGGCATGTAAAAATCTGCTGCCAATCATTAGCGGACTGGAGTACTGCTGTAGCGACCCCTAACCGGGAAAAGCCAAAAGACACAACAACAACAACTTTATATTATATTAAGTCCTTATTTCTGTCATAGTGAATCATTCAAAATACTATGAATAACAGATGTTTCATAATTTGAATATTATCACCAATTTCTGGTCGAATACATTCAGCTGTTTAACAAATGTTTACTTTATGTTTACATTTTTGGTATGTATGTATTTTTGCAAAATAATTTCTTCAAAGTAGCACACTATTTGATTTGTGTAAAAGTAAAAAGTTTCCTCATATTTTCTGCCTAGTAATTATGTTATACTGTATGCATATAGCTGATGATTCTTGGTCTTTGATTGTGATATGTCAATGGTTCTAATTTTATTTTGTTATGTTTGATATAAAAATTATATTGTCTGAATAGGGATCATCTTCCGATTAAAGTTTCAGGACATTCACTAAGAGATCATTTGATATTGAAGAAAATGTGTCATAGAAGAGTACTTTTATCTAAGTGGAGATATCCTACAGGGCTGTAATGACCAGCTGCTGAGATCATAGCATTAGGCCAAAAAAGCACCTTGATCACAGCTTTAACCATTCCTCATAGAGTGATAACATGATAGTTAATTCTATTAAGTTCAAGACCAGGGGACAAAGCTTTTCTCACATATAAAAAAATCCTTCTTTATTATTCTGAATGTGATCAACTCACTTTTTTAACAAAATGCTGATGCTGGACTTCCATAGATCACATATGTGAATATATATTCATTATGTTGTATTATTGCACCAGAAAACTCTCCTTAAGAGTTCTTTACTCCATAGGATTATGTTCAGGTCTCCAATCAATACCAACTTAGCATGTGTTTCGAGACACAGATGCCAAGAATTCACCTCAAGCCCTGTCCACTGTTAGTCCCTAGAGTGAGACCCAATATTAACAGCACCAAGTGTGCTTAACAAGCTTTTATTAAGCATCCCTAACTGCTATTAAGATCAGGTATCAGGCTAGGAATGTGCTAAACAAGTTTATCTATTTCCCAGTTTCATGAAGTAATTATGGCACTCCATGCACTACAACGCATTTTAAATAGTAAGCTATCATGTATATCCTACTACAGTTTGGGACCTAGACACATATTAAGAGAAACTGTTTTTCTAATCATCACAGTACTGAAGAGCTATACACTGTGTGAAACCATATGTAGAGTGTGCATATGAATTAAAGGAACTTAGATAGTTGCTATGATAGCAAAGGCTCCTCTATATTTTAAAATAATCTGTAGGATCCTGCTATTCTAATATCAGTTTTTATTATTTTTTTGTAATTGTTATGATACTAAATTTAGCAGAAAACTCCTAAGATTAATTTCACTGAAGTAACGTCTACCTCTAAAAGAATTTGTTTTTTGCATATCCTGGTCTCATTTCAATACATTCTACTAATTTGCTTTTCTTGGATAATAAGTGCATCCCATTAACAAACCAAAAAAAGGTACAAGCCAGATAGCCAGTCCCAGATGATTGTTTATTCCGCAAATCCACGAACAAACACTGATAAATCACATTGCAAACCAAAGAACATTAATGTAGTATAAAATATCCTAACGTTTTCGTCGTATCACTTCATCAGATGAATACCACAATCAAAACTGACTGTTTAAATAGAAGTTTAAAATGTTGACATCCAATGAAAATACAAAAACAATTAAAACCTTGTTTAAATTGTGACATGTTTGAAATATTTTGTTAAATACTGAAAATAAACCATGTATGTACATATTTAAAAGAACTGAGAATATTATTCTAAAAAACTGAATATTCACTGTCAGAACCTGATTTTATAAATCAATAAAATCAATAAAATAATAAAGAATTGAATTGTATGTAAATGATGCAAAGTAATAGTTTTAAAAATATGAATAATATTATATATGAGTGTATATGTGTATATTTTATAACTTAGCAGCCCTTAGTTTCAAAACGGGCTTTACAGATACCATGTCATTAAGGCCTGGGGGATGACTGGCGTCTAAAACCAGCTGCCAGTACAATTCCCTGTATTCTAAACGGGTCTCGGGTTTTGCATCTATATTATTTATATTATTTATTGTTTATAAAAAATGTTTTAACACTACATTTGTTCATAATATATTTTAAGGATTTAGTACTGAACAGTTACGGCTTTCACTTTTGTTATCCATATCACAACTCAGGGAAACTTTGGAAAAGTATATTCATGTTCTAAGAATGTTTTTTACTTTCACCAACAGATGGAGCTGTTTTATTGCATATACTTGACACACTTTCATTTACATACAATTCAATTCTTTATTATTTTATTAATTGTATTGATTTATAAAATCAGGTCCTGACAGTGAATATTCAGTTTTTTAGAATAATATTCTCAGTTCTTTTAAATACGTACATACATGGTATATTTTCAGCATTTGATGAACGAAGAAAAACTAATTACAAACACAGTAGGAAACAGGACGCTCTCAACGGTGTAGCTGTTGTAAGCTGCCTTTTATTAAATAAAAACTGAAGTGCGATTAATAACATACACTTTTCGACAAGTTTGTACTAAACTTCTTCAAAGCATAAACAGTGAAACTCTCAAAGGGGTTTACATTTAAACACCCATCAATTAACACTTGTTCATTCATTAGATAAACCTGTGAAACACATAATGAACTGTTGGCAAAATAGAAAGGGAGTATCCGGTCCAACTTGTTGAAATAAAGAGCTGAACCGAACGTTCACAAATATGTGCTCAAACATCAAAACACGACAGATTAGACCATATTTAAAACTATTAAAAACTTTTCAAGTATCAAATTAGAAATAGAATTTAGAGGGTATATTAACCTATAATTTACTTACGATGAGGGTACACTTACGGTAATATTTACGCCTATAAAAAGGCGTCCCTCTTTCAAAAGGTTACTAGTTTTCAAATGTACCAATATACCCAATTTTTTTAGAAAATATATATGGAAAATGTATAAAAAGTAAGTATACAAATGTTGATGTATAAAACCTAAACAGGCCATTAACCCGTCTCTTTGCACTAAACCGTGCACCAATACAAACTGTGTAAAATGGGAGTAGTGGTGTTGTACGGTAATACCAGAACCTGCCTGTTCCTGAAACACCTAAGTACCTACCCCCTTTGCAACTGACAATGGTGGATTAACAAACTCAACTGTCTAACAAAATTATAATAGTCACCCGGACTTCTACATGAAAAATGACAGACAAGTGGGGAAATAGAGTGGTGCCCAAAATGGACTGTTGTTAGTTCTTGCTGTTGTTCAAGTGTAAAAAGGTGGTAACATTAAGGTTCGACTGCACCAGTGTTAGTTAACCAACCAAATGAGCACCTTGACACACGAATAAAACTCGTGATAAAGTTCATAATAAAACTCAAAGTCTACTCAAAATTGTAATATAATGAGGGTGTAGTAAAGGCTGGAAATTCAAACATGTGCAGTTAAGGAATGGTGAGTGAGTAAAAAGCTATAGTAACAGTTTTAATAACAATTTTAGTAAGGTACCATAAACTAATGGTTGAGTGACTTTTAAAGAATTTTAAGGAAAAGTACACTATGTCAAACATGTGCAAGTAATGAATGGTGAGTGAATAAAAAGCTTTAGTGACAGTTTAAAGGCAGCTTACAACAGCTACACCGTTGAGAGCGTCCTGTTTCCTACTGTGTTTGTAATTATATTTTCAGCATTTAACAAAATATTTCAAACATGTCACAATTTAAACAAGGTTTTAATTGTTTTTGTATTTTCATTGGATGTCATCATTTAAAACTTCTATTTAAACAGTCAATTTTGATTGTGGTATTCATCTGATGAAGTGATACGACGAAAACATTAGGATATTTTATACTACGTTAATGTTCTTTGGTTTGCAGTGTGATTTATCAGTGTTTGTTCGTGGATTTGCGGAATAAACAATCATCTGGGACTAGCTATCTGGCTTGTACCTTTTTTTTGGTTTATCAGTGCAGTTTCGGGTACTTGTGACCAACTTGCTTGTTTCGTGCATCCCATTAACATTATATCTCTATAATTCTGGCATCCATCTTGTCTAGTCTAAAGAAAAAATATGCAAAGATGCTGAACAAGTGACTATGCACAAATTGTCTAGATGAACCAAATTAATTTTATACTTTTCTATAGACTGAAATTACACTTGTAGAAAGGTTGTGTTTTCAATACACTTAAATCTAAGGGAAAAGGAACTAAAAAAAAACAAGAGTCCATGAAGAAAGTACACTGACATTTCCTTGTAGGTAAGCAAGGGATCTTTAGCCTTTTTTTTGTTTTTTTTTTAGCATAAGATAGGAGGTCAGCATAGTTTGGGATAGCTTTATGGGTTACATTACATTATTAAGAATGGTGTTATTCAAGAAGTTTAATTGCCATTTTTATTTGAAAATTTTTTAGTAACCACACACACAGACACACACAAACATACATTGCCATTTTTTCTTAGCAAACTTCCACATAGACACACATAATGCATATTGTTTTTAGATCTTAACCACTTTAATTAATGGTAGAAAGAATTTCTTCTAGAGTTTGGTTTGATCAGTCATTGCAAAATGTAAATATCCTTTATTTTAGTATTGTTACTGTTGAAATTTAGGAAATGGGCATACCTTCGTTGAAGGTTGGGCATCGAGCTTGTACCTCAGAGTTTCGTAAAAATCTACTGCCATTCATTAGTGAACCGGAGTTCCGCTGTGGCAACCCCTTACTGGGAAAAGCCAAAAGACAAACAACAACAACTGTTGAAGTTTAGGACACAAGCCCTGCTAGCGTTATGTGCTTCATCCAGATACAGACTTTAAGTAAGGAGTGGGACATGCAGTGCCTTAAATACAAGACAGAGCTCAACCTTGTAAGAATCATAAATGTCATCAAAAAATCATGTATTCCCATAGTCCATATGCAGAGATTTGCTTTCTAAACTCAGATCCTTTGGAGTCAGTAACACTAGGCTGTGGTTGTTCTATGAGACTGTAGTGCCCAGCGCTGTCTTCTTCACGGTGACGTGCTGGGGTAGTAGCATACAGAAGGCTGAGGCAAACAGACTCAATAAATTGGTAAGGAAGGCTAGCTCAGTAGTTGAACTGGCACCCTCAAAACTGTGGCTGACAGAAGAATGTTAGCATGATAAAGTCCATCATGGAAAATATTGACCATCCACTCAACAGCATGGTGGATGGACAGAGAAGTTCCTTCAGCAGGAGACTGACAAGCATAAAGTGCTCCACTGAACGTCACAGGAAATCCTTCCTGCCCACAGCCATCAGACTCTATAATTCCTCCTACTGTCTTATCACCACCCCCACTACTGAAGAAGACCATGTAGTGCAAAATCTTATCGTCTTTGGGTGGCATGGTACTGTTACTCCTCCAAGATGTCGGACTCTTACCCATGTTTCTTTTTTTTTTCCATCGTTTTTATCTCCCTTTTATCTCTCTTTTTTCAGTCCAATATTAATCATCAGTGCAACTATCCTTGTGCAATATGATATACCTTAGTTAAAGTATTGTAATATGCAATACCCCATATCCTAGTGTGAGTGGTAATTAACATGAAAGGCTCCCCCTTTCACATCACTACTATATGTGGTATCAAACTCGTCTAATACTTTAACTATGGTCAACAGTGCACCAATGTCAGGTGTTGCTGTTATATAAGTGGGGTAACATAAGTGAGTATAGTAGCTATCATATCTAATTATATAACATATGTGTTTGGTCTATGTTGTGTCTATGTTTAGCTGTACAGTTGTAAAATAAGCAATTTCCTCTGGGATCAATAAAGTATTTCTGATTCTGATTATGAATAAGGCAAAGACTTTGTTCAATTGTTCTTCTTATTATTACTAGTAGCAGTGGTAGCATCATGACAGCATATCGACTGTATTTCCTTTCATGAATGGGTAGTCATTAATCTTTCTAATCTTCTACTACATTTATGTATTTTACATATATATATATATATATATATATATATATATATATATATATATATATATATATTTTTTTTTTTTTTTTTTTTTTTTTTTTGTTTGTTAACTGTAACAATACTTCAGTCAGGGTAATGATGGCATTAATGCATGGGGTCATGCTGCATTCCATTCATAACTAGTAAATGTGAACTCTAAGAACATCCAGATCTTTTCTGCTTTATTTTCTGCTTTTGAATATGAGCTCATCTTCACCTCCAAGGAATGCAGGGCATCTGAAAAAGTTTAGCTTTGTAGAATAATTGGGTATACAAATAACGCTATAGAGGATATTGTACTCAATAAAAATTAAATAAATAAGATGGCAAATGAGGTAAGAAAACATTTCTTTTTCAAGTGTCATTTTTGGGACAAATGTGTAAGTGGGCCAAGAAACACAGGATATGTGAGCTAAAAATGCTTTAGACTCTCACAGTAACAATCTAACAATGACAGGGGATATGTGATTCTTCTGACAGCAGCTGACACTAGTTAACTTTTAAACATTGTGCAAATTGTCCCCTTTTCCAAAGGTATATATTGTTATGGGAAAGGCTAGCGTTGGCTGTTGTAACACAGGACTGCTGCTATGTAGGAGATCAGAGTGCTTCAGCACAGAGATTACACATAGGCTGCTGCTGCCTATTTACTGATGCTGAATGTTCAGGCTGCACGCACTGAGGATAGTGATGTTTTTCCACTGAGATATATATATATATATATATATATATATATATATATATATATATATATATGTATATATATATAGAGATGGAGATCCCAACACAGAGGAATAAAGTTGTTTCAGATAAGTCAAACAAATTATCCATGCTGTAGAGTGAATGTACAATTTTGGGGGGGAATCATGAACAATTTCCTGGAGACTTATTTGACTGGTAATCCAAAGAAACAGGAACAGCACATAGGTAAACCAGGCAGGATACAAAATGCAAGACAGTAGTGGAGAAAATCCAAAGCCTGGAAACGTTGAGGTAAAATGCAGCATTTATTCCAATTTTACCTCAACACACTGATGAAGGGTTGATCCCAAAAGCTTTGTGATTCTTTTCCTGTTTGGAATAAATGCTGCATTTTACCTCAACGTTTCTTGGCTTTGGATTTTTTTTACTACCGTCTTATTTAATTGGGCCAAGATTCTTTCAAGAAAGTGGACAATGATTTCTGAAAAAAAATGTTCTTCCTTCTGCTAATGCATGGACTTCTGAACACTAACTTCTGATGACTGTTTCTAACCCAGAGGATTCTAAAAATAAAGAGATTTTTTTTTACTTTTACGACATAAATAGATTTAAATTTTCTATAACATTGGCACATCAAATCCTAAATTTTCTATAATTATGCAAGTAATACTGTTTTAACTGTATGCCAGTTCTGTGGTAGGGTCTTTGATGGCACAAAAGGCCATAAATAGATCCCCACTTAGGTGTCTCTAAGAGACATAGCAAAGGAAAATGATATCCAGCGTGTCTTATCAAAGGGAACTTTAGACTAGTCATTTTTTGCTTGGAACCTTTTCTAGCTGCATAACATATTTGACTTGGCACATGCCAAAAGAGGCATTGTACTCAATGATTGGTATAATTAGGGCTGAATATAGAAGGACAATAACTGCTTTTGACCTAGATATGATACACTGGGAATTCAATAGGCTATGTAGACAGATTTTTTAGCAACTGCTGCTACATTGTAATCAGAGAAAAGAAGGTTGTCAGTCAAGGTGCCAAGATCCATGACAATTGTGTCCACTTAGAGCTGGGCGCTGGCTATACTGCAAGTTGTAGATGAGTGGTGCTTTACAAATGTGACAAAGCTACACTTTTTTGCATTTATGTTGCATATGTGTAAGTGCTACAATAGGGCAGACCTACCAGAAACAGTGCTACACAAAAAAGCTGTGCATTCATGAAGCAGCAGTCATTGCACAAGCAAGACTACATACTAAGATAGATCATGTGACCCACCGCATTCAACATGTAAGTGGCATGCTTGACACAATACATGTCCACACATGCAGTGAAATGCTGCATACATGCTATATGGACACTACCGAGAACCCACTACAGAGGGTACTTACAAAAGTCCAAACTATGTTTACTTTAAAAAGGAATGAAATGGGGTGATAAGACGATCAGAAAGGGGAAAGATCAAGCTGAGCAATACAAAGAAGGACAATGGGAAGGGAAAAGTTACATGGGTGGGGAAGGATTTGTTTTTTTAGGATAGATGCCCTTTTTTAAGAGAAGAAGGGTAGAGTAGTAGGAAGTAGGGCATGATGTGGGTAGGAAGGATGCCATAGGGATGGTACCAAAGGCAGCCATATAAACATATATCACAGACAAGGAATGCTGGTGAAGTGTGGCTACTATGGGGGAGGGGCACCACAATGGACAGACAAAGACAAATAGAGGGTGGGCAACTGGTGATGGGTTAGGACTGGACAACAAACATCAGAAGGGGAGTGACACATTAGGATGGGCAAGATCGTAATGGGCGATATAGGGTGGGGTGAGGATTGCTGCTACATCACTTCCTGTTCCTTTGCTGATGATGCAGAAAAAAAACATAAATGGGAAGAAATAAAACAAGAAAGATATACAATAGAAAAGATTATAAGAGGAAGAAAGAGAACAGGACACAAACCTCAGCAATGGTCAGCAAAATGTTAAAATTTTCTTATGACAGATTTTGAAAGGAGCCATGTTTATATAAATGCCTGCAGAACACCTCTGTTAACACAGGGAATAACACTGGGGATATGACTTGCTATGCCCCTCTCATTGTGTGCGTGTGCAGGGGGGGTGTATATGTGTAGGTGTGTTTGTGTGTTTAGGTACACCATGGATAATGAAGCAAGGGAAAAATAATCAAGCCAAACAAATGAAATGTTTAACCCTGTGGAAAGCAAGTGCATGTGTTGTCATGCACTGTGTGGGGAATGCATGGATTTATGGCACAGACTGGTACAGTACTACAAACAGCATCGATAAAACCAGTAAAATAGGCAACTGACAATTAGTGCTATAAGAGTCCAAATGGAAATGATACACAGCTTCTTTACAGTTGTCATACCCATGTTATTTCAGGAATAAGTGGCTCAGGTAAGGGCAGTAGCACAGTTACAGGTAGCTGCCCCCCAGCAGGCAGTCCTTGTGCTGCATGCGTAGTAGGTGCCAAAGGATTTTAGTCTCCCTGCTGCACCATGCAGCAGCCCTGCCATATTCAGATCCAGCACAGGCCATGCCAACTTACAAGTCCAGAATTGAAAATTATAGCAGGCACTTAATGCCACATGCCACAGACACTGTCTGACATGCATCATTGGGAAATACAGAGTCATGATGCCCATGTATTTGATGCACATAGTGGGTACTGCAGTACAGAGTAACGGTTGTGTGGTCATGCCCTACAGGTGCTCATTTTTTATGTAACTTACATGTCCTAGCATGGCCACTGCAGGTATCTGGGTAGCATGAGAGCCATAACCATTACTGCTCTGCAAATGTGTGCTACTGTGGACGACCTACAAAGTCACATACACCTTAATTAGTCACATTGTACATGCAGGAGATAGACCAAGCCTCATAGTGTGGATTGTGGTTGCTAAACTTTTCATTACTGGCATGATTCAGAAAATATCACACTACACTGCCTCATTAGAATAATCACATTGTTGCAAGCCCCTTAAAAGTGGAACAAATGTAGCAATCACTATTCTGCAAAAGATAAGAAATATTGATGGCAGAAATGATTACTGGTAATGTTCACCACATAACAGGGAACAATGGCTGCTACACACAACTGTCACATCATACTGATTGTTGTGTGCTTACACTGCAATAGCCCTGTCAGTAATATGCCAGGCTGTGCTGGGCTAGAGGTGGCCAATATATTTCGGGCACAAGAAACAAGCAGGAAATAATGCAACATGGAGGAACATCCAAACAACAAGGCCACAGAGAACAGGTAGAACACTCACTGTTTCCATAGCTGGAGAGTAGAAATCAATGCCTCACTGCCCATGAACAGCAGGTTATAATTTCTTTAGGAGAACAACTATAGAGACCATGGCAAAGAGGTATAACAGCTGCAGCTGACATATCTGCAGGGGCTGGGGAAACTATGGGGAATGCAAGGAGGCTATATTGCATACCTACATACAAGTAGATTAATGGATTTGCAGTTCTTTGGATAAAGACTGCCCTATAGTTACTGTAGCATGTGAACCACATGCCAAGATGTAACATAGTTGTGTATAGTGTCACAGTAGTTATGCCATTGCAGTGCACATGACAGTATAACTGCAGGGTTGGTAGAGGTAGTGGGGTGGTGAATTTTGTTAAACATAGACAGTCCTGTGTAGAAGCTGTGATTCACTTGTGTTCTCACAGATGTGTTGGAGGTGTTATAGCACTGAAAGAACAGCAGTGCATTAAAAAATTCACCCTGCAGGAGGCGGATATTCTATTTTTGATCCTACAGACAGATGGCAGGCATATCCTGGAGAAGGATAACACAGATAAGACTTTCAGAAGCCATGTATGTGTCAGAAAATGGTATAGCAAATAAATGCTCTAAGCAGACCCTCCAATGTCACTACTATTTTTGCTACATGTTACTGTGCTCATCACCAATGATGATGTTTGTAGCATGCCCACCCCCTGGCCTGTATGGGTTAGGAAATGTCAGATGCACAGTTTTGTCAGTCTGTGTACTGCCCTGCATAGCCCTGGCATGTGGATATATGGATCACTTTTGTTCTATGTTTGTACTGAAATAGCTCATACTTGTAAACCAGATGTCACCTCTTTGCTAGTGCCACAACATATTACTTCAGCTTATGACTTGCACGCAGGCCCACCACAGCCATGTCCTCCTCTGATTCCTCATCCAGCTCCTTCTCAACTGCTAGCACAGCAATGTCAGCCAGTGATATGTCCTTCACCCACTTGCTGTAGCTGTTCACATGACATAATGTTGTTTAGCATGACACACACTACAAGACTTTTTAATAACACATTCCACACTACTCTCAATTCTCAAGTCCCAGTCAGGAACAAAATAGTTAAATATAAATGTGCACCCTGGTTCATTACGAAAACAAAAATGTCAAAGAGGCAAAGAGATAAAGCTTGGAAAGCCTAGTCAAATGACAAAACTCATACAAAATTACAGCAGTTCAGGCAATTCAGGAATCTAACAACATGCTGGATAAGACAGGACAAAAGGAATTATTATATTGTCCTTCAGGAAAACCATCAACATACTCTTGAATGCCCTACCACCAAAAATCAGTGCCTTAGATTCCTTTAAGACTTACAAAATTTACACTAAAATGTAATTTTCTCAACAATCTTATTTGCCATTGTTCATGAATTAAAGACTACTGGATTTAATCTGTCTCCCTTGTTCTTCTCTTGCCCCCCCCCCTTACTGTCTTTACTTTACCCTTCTTCATTATCTCTTTTCTTTTCCTGCCTCCTCATTTAGCACCTTCTTTCCAAAGTCATCTCTGATACCTCTCAGCATAATATTCTCCTGTACCTCGTACAATATCTATCATATTAACCTCCCTACCACATTGCTCTACAATATTCTCTTATACCTCACACAGATCTATCCCACATTTATCTCCTTTTCATCACCTCATCTCTTTAATAATCCTTAACTTCTACTACAATTCTCTACCCAGTCTTACTCTCTTCTCTATTTCTTATACTATTACTTAACTTCTATCTTTATATATACAAAGCACAACTTCTATATTTTTATGTCTTCTGCTTAACTTATTATGCTCTGTCAGTAAAGTGCAACTCTAAACTTGACATTAACTAAACTATTTCCAATTTGCCACAAATCGTATCTATCCACATTACAAATTGTATTATGTCTAAAAATATGAATATTTATATATAAATGTAAAAGCTAATGATGTCTTTGCTTGCAATATACATACTCTCATAATGTTTAGTTATAACTGAAAAATATTATGTTCTTGTATCTGTTTTTGGAGCTTTTCTCCCTTGGCCTCTGCTGAAAATGGGTTTGTGACCCAGTCGGACTTTCCTAGTAACCAAATGTCAATAAATAAATAAATAAATAATTCCAGACCTTTGAAAAAAAACTTTTATTAAAACTAAAACCTACTTCTTTAGTGTCAGTCAGCCCATCTTAATAGCCAAAAACACCAATTCAATAGATCCATTCAAAAACACTATGCACCGACTCAATGGAAGAAATAATATTTATTGCCTCTTCACATGGGTGGCAAATGCAAAAATATGTCTAACTACAGGCTAATTGCAGTCCTATTACTTTGTCCAAAATCCTGGAAAAATGTTTTTACTTTCAATTTCTCAAACATCTCTCTCAAAATCACCTCTTTTCTCCAACTCAATACAGCTTAAGCCTGTATCATAATACAATCACTGCCATGTTGAGATTTCTTAACAACATTAATCACTACAAAAATTAAGTTAACCTTGCTTCATCACTCTTCCTAGATCTTTCCAAAGTTTTGAATACTATTTCACAACAAAAACTACTGCAAAGACATTCCTTGTATGGATTCAGCTACACATCTTTCCAATGATTTCATAGTTACCGAACCAACAGAGTATAAGTATTAAAATGCTAGTCTAACTTATCTCCCATCCTACCTATGCCAGTAGGTGACCCACAAGGATGTTTTCTTGTCTTTATCTACACCTCAACAAAACATGCTATTCTTATCCAATATGCAGATGAGTATGCAATCCTGTTAAACCCTAAAAGAGTAAATAAATTTTATAAACTCAAATATATCATTCACATCTGAAATCACTGTTCAGTATAACCTCAGTTAACAACCAACATAACACATTTACAATGTCTTCTGAGCACAGTGTTGAACACTTTCATCTACAATTACAAAGACTTTGTCAAAACAGAGAACAAGTAAAAAGTACCATTTAAATATCAATAAAACACATGACATCACTCATTTAAACCAAACAGTTCTGCCATGTCAAACAAACTGTTTTATCTTTAATATCATTTGCAACAACACCAGCATTGAAAAGGTGACTCCATAGATGTTATTACTGATGACCATCTTAAATTTGACCCATCACATACAAGTAGTAATAAAAAATCATCAAAAAGTAGGAAGTTTATATAGAGTCAAACAAAACCTCACAGATGCATCTGGAAAAAACATTGTCGCTACCTGTCTGTCCCTCAATCACAGCTATGCCTCCTATACTAATCAAGTTCCAAATCTCCCATCACAAAAAAATTAGAAGTAGCAACATTCACTGCAAATTATAAATATAAAAAACATCACTACCTTTCAATAAAAAACAACTCGACTGGATTGAATTCTTACAACATATCTCCTTCACAGTTCACAACCTCATCTATAAACCAGACAACTCCCCTATATATTTAAAAAAATCATCCATATTTACTCACCAATGCATTCCTTACTCTCAGCAGACAAGCTGCTCCTCACTATTTCAAAATCAAACAAGACCACTGGAAACTCATTGTGCTGTATCTATGTTTCTAAGATCTGGAATTCTATTCCTCTGTCTCTGAGACAAATTCCTGACTTCCTGATATTCAAAATATAGCTTAAACAGGGTTTACTAAACTCCTGGCTTTCCTTGTGCACTACTCCAGATTAACTGAAATCAATATTACACAGATCTAAACTATACTTTATCAAAACACTCTTCACAATGATCTGATTCAAATGCTAGCTAGCCTTCTCCTGCACCACAATGTCCTCACATTTTTCCCACTCCTGTCATCTCTCCTGATTTTTTCTTCTTTTCATCCTCTTCTCTTCTTCAATACCCTTCCCTCCTTTTCACTATTTTTTTCTTTTTCAATACTCCTACTGTACTCCACTCACTTACTTCATGTCCATTAACTGGTCATTTCCTTACTAGTGGTCTACACTGATATATTAGTTATCTATCTCTATTCCTGCTCAGCTCTTGTTTCTGACCCATATTCTCCCAGCCTAGCCAACTATTCTTATTTTATTTCTTCTCCTTTCTCTATAGGACATTTGTTGTAATGCTCCCACTTCTTCTTCCATTCAGTAAATTGAGGTAAACTAGAAAGCTCGAGTCAAGTCTAGTATCCCACCTGTGACTCAGAGGTTGGCAAGACTAACAAAAAGTAGAAATGATTAGTCCATATAAAATCACTTTAGCTAAGAACACTTATCCATCTACCTGCTTAACTGAATAAACTACTTCAAACGTCAACAAGTAATTTTCATTCTCCTATAGGGAGGTTATCAGTGAGAGAACCTCCTATATCTGATAGCAAAAGTGATTTTATCTGGACTAATCCTTTGTGCTCTGCTCTTTTCAGAAAAGTATGCTTTAAATATAGTTCCCTGTCTTTTATTTAATTACACTCTTTTATAATTAGCTTGTTTTTCATTACTATTGCACCACAGTGCATATCTTCTTACACTTCAAACCACCACTCTACCTGTTGTCTTTTCTATATAAATAATGGTGCAATGTCTCTGCTTTGTTACGTATGTATGATAAGTATTGATGCTAAGACATACACTTCTGTGATCTACTGAGTTTTCCATATCTTATTATTTGTGTGTCCTTTTCATACCTCTCAACACGTAGACATTGAAAATAGGAATAAAGACCATTAAAAGGGAACCTCAAGCTTTAAATCTAGACAAGTAATTTACCACAAAATTTGAATATCAAATGAAAATAATTCTTCCCAGTTCCTGTAGGAATGTGGGATACTACTCAGAAATATATGCTTAAAAAAGAGAGTGACACAATGATAGAAGAATATGAGCACATTATCAAAGAGACAATGTAAAATGTGTAGAATTTCATGAATTGTATCACAAAATTCTACCACATATGGTCATTTGTTTTTACTTCACAAAAATTAGTTGTAAGATTTGTGTCCTCCTCTTTCTTGAAGTGGAAATAGAGACATGCTTACAAAAATAGGCACATCATAAGTCAGGCTGAAAATAGGAATGTTCCTCCAAAACAAGGACAATTTAGAGGTCTGGTATTATTGCATTTTCATCAACAAGTAAGACATTCACTTCTAGTGCTGGAAGACCAGAAGCCTTTGGGTTCTATTCCCACTCCAGGTAATTGAATTGCAGTGCAGCATTAGGGGGATGCTGCATTCCTGAATGCATCATCCTTCAGCTGAGCTGTTAAAGCAGTCTGCTTGAGTTGAGGTTGATGTAAAAGATCCCACAGCACTTATTGAAAAGAGTAGGGATCTTTTATTTTTCCCTTATTTACCTTAGTTACTACATATTCATAAGTCAAAGAGTACCAGAAATGCAAGGTCTATGGAGCTGAATTTTGACTGTGACTTAAACAGAACGTGCTGGAGAAACAGATATGTATCCCAGAGGCTGTCCCTACTATGGAACAGGCTTCCCATCCATGTGAAGCTGAGTTTGTCTATTACCCAGTTTAAGCACAACCTATACCAGTAGATGGGGAATAGGACATTTACACCGGGTCTGACACCCATGTCCCTTATGGACAGAGGAAGCTTATAAATGCCTGGCTCTCAATGTCCTGTTCAGACACAGGACATCATTATTCTTGTCGGAAAACTTGACTAGGCTTAGAAAGGTCCGCTTGGTTGTTAGCCTAGTAACAATCTATGAATCTATGAATTACACATTAAATGCTATAGGAACAAATGAACTTACTTTACATACTAAAGCAATTTTAAAAGTTTGAAAAGAAAATCTCACTTTAACTAAATACAACCATTATTTATTATTTTCCCCCATTCTTTTTACTGCAACCAAAGTCTTATCTTGGTAAGAGTAAAAGTGATTCTAATTAAATAACATCTCCTTCAACCTAGCCCTGTAAAGATTCCAAATAATGCCAAATAAAATTTTATCCATGTTCTCTACCATAGCACTCATTTTGTCTATAATATCCATAAACACCCATATTCATATTCAATCTATCACATTTTTTAAATATACGAAAATAGCTTTTAAAAAATCCTACTTATTTTTAACCCTCTCAACAACCGTGAACAACTTGCTCAGAGGTTTCTATCTCCTTCCAAAACAAACACAACCTTTGTGATTAAAAGTTATATTACCTTTTACTGTTTATTTATACTCACACTGCAGAAAAAAATATTGTGTATCTAAGATATTCTCAGATCTTTTCTTCCTAGCTTTGACTGCAGCAATAACCTAACTATTCAACCTTAACCAAAGGTTTAATCACTTAGTATTTTTAAGAATGTCATTACATCAAACTTTCCAAGTTACTGTCAAATTATTAACCTCTAAATCCCATAATCTTATTTTATTTTGATATTATCGTATTTCTCCACTTCTATTATTTATTTTTCTTTCCTTTCTCTTTACAATCCCACCATTCTCCATACTTAAAATGGAATACATTTGCTACAATCCCCACAACCTCAATTTTTCTTATCAAACAAGTTTTATACAAACTTAAAGAGGCTACATAAACAACAGAACTAATTAACTCATTGCTTCCTACTAGAGTATAGTCACTAGGAAAGCAGTGTTCCTGTGTATGCTGTAAGAGTATAGTCATCTTTACAGGAGGTGTCCAGGTACTCCTGAAATGAGTCTACTCCTCACTGTTTACAAGTCCTACTACAGGTACATACATCAAACTAAGACATCGACAAGCTGACATGATTTGCTAAGTGAAATGCTCAGCATGGGATGTCTAGAGTTAAATTTATTAAGGAGTGTTTACAAAAAGTTATGAAAAAATAGGACATTTGCATTTATACATTAATAACGAAAAAACAGAGTGTGTTGCTGTCATATAGTGGGTGGTGTATCCAAGCAGTTGGTGTTAGTAAAAACTGACATAAAAAATTATGGGTTATGTGAAGACATTCTGAGATATAGATTATTTTGGTAAACCAGTTATAACTATTAACTATGTTTTCATAACTGCATTAATTTCACAAAAGTCGGGTGACCTGCAGATGAGCAAATGGTCCCATCTTATATAAAACATTAAGGCAGACAATATTGCCATTGATATTTGCCATCTATCAGATATGGTGGCGTATACTATTATTGTTTTGAAATATAGTATTGTGAAATTATTATATGCATAATTTACATAGATTCCACAATATCACAAAATAGCAGTATGCTATCCCCTCTTGCCATAAATCACTGTAAAGCACTCGAACAGGTGAAAAATTCCTTCACTGATATATTGCATCTATCTTGCACATTCACAGAGGTATAACATTTTGTTAAACTATAATACTATTTTTTCACAAACAAAATACAGTTCTTCTTTCAGAAATTGGCAATGTAAAATCAGCAGCTACAGAAAGACATTTGATACTAGTGCCAGTGTATAGCACATTGTCTGACAAAAGGTGTCATATTTTACATTCGCTAACTTACAACATTTATCAGAAATTATAAATTGAATTTAAGTGTGTTTTCAGTAGAGGAGTTTGGAGTAAAACTCTCAGGAAGCAACTGGTTTCTGGCTTAGAAGATCTCAGGAAGCAAATGTGTTAATTAACCTCATGCTGTTTAGGATTAAGTGAGTTAATCTTAATGCATCTTCACTACCTTTCAAATATACTCCTCCTCTCTAAGAAGGAGTTAACCTATTCCCCCCCCCCCCAAAAAAAAGCAGCATGTAAAAGATCTTTTTCCATATTTCCAGGAAGTAAATACTCCCTCACTCAATAACTCATTTAATCCAAAGTGAATGAACAGATTGAATATATCTTCTTTTTGTAGGACATTTTAAAAACTTTCCAGAATCTCCCTATTTCTATAATTGTATTAATAACTTCACCCATTTACTACTCAATCACTTCTCTTTTATCAAATTTTATCTCCCAAAAAACTCACGTCCTTCAGAGAAAATATAAAATTCTCTCCATGCCCTATTCAGTTCTAACCCAACATCTCACAAAAAAATGTATACAACTTAACATTTTACCTATCCACTTTCAATTTATAGCTATAAGAATAATATCATCTACATAAGACAAACAAATTTGGAATATATATGCCACCAATAACATGAAAAACATCTCCATATTTTTGCATCTTACAACTGAATGCATTCATAACCAGAGCAAATAAAATCAATCAAAAGGCACCCTTGCCTCATGCCTCTCCTCAGAAACAAATCAGTACCCAGCCATCCATTAACAAGAATCCAGATTCTAGCATTTTTAAGTACAGATTTAATAAGGCTCAACATTTACTTCTCAAACTATATTCTAATAGAATTTTCCATGAATTATCATGCTGCACACAATCAAATACCTTTTTAACATCTCCTGCAGCCAGTCTAACATCATCTTCTCCACTTTCATACATTCATCAATCATATGATTTTAAGCACCGCAAATATACCATTCATTAGTTGCTCCTATATCTGACTGTCCCATTGGTACCAGAAACATGAATTACACTTGGCAAATGCTTCACATTTTCTCCTTCCATTTCCAAAACATCCCTATTCACACTCCCATTCCAAAAACCCATTTTGTCTTTTGTTTTTACTATATTTTAAACAGAATGATATAATTGTTGAAAACATAATTTATATAATTTTCTTTAATTTCATCAGTCATAAATTGCATAAACACCTTATTTTTCAGTGTATTTCCCTGACCTGAAAAAATTAACAGCCAGATTCAATAAACCCAACATGGTCTGTTTACACTGTGTGATAGTCCACTGTTTTGGATTCAGTAAGAGGTTCTACACAGTGTGTAGAGCCATGCAAACAATGTAAACACTGTGGCATGCTAATTACAGCATAAGCAGCTGAATTGCTTGCTAATCAACTAATGCAAGATAGAGGAGCAATGGCTCTGTGTAGACTCAGTGCTGGTTTTCCCTGTGAGTTTCAAAACCTATTGGACTACAGCCATGGAAGGGAATCTACACATAAACAATGTTAGGGGCTGCTGTTGCTTTAATTCATGTGTATGTACAACAGGCTGAAGTCTATGCTGTTGCTGCTGCTAGAAGACCATGGCCAAGAAGGAGAAGAGTTTTCAGACTCTGTTTAACTTAATCTGCATGACATGGGAATTGTAGAGTGCTACAGGGTGGATAGAAACACACTACAGGAACTCTGCAATCTCTGTCATCCTCAACTCAGGGCAAGGGCAAACTGAGGGGAACTCATACCAGTGGAGAGAAAGGTATGTTTAGCACTTAGAATTTTAGCTACAGAAACTTTCAGAGACCAATAAGGGACATGCTGGGGGTGTCACAGGCATCAGCATCAAGGATACTTCATCAATTCCTGAATGCTATGCTTCAACATGCCACTGACCACATATATTTTTCCCGTACTCCTGAGGACAGAGCCACAAATATGCAGGAGCTGTACCCTGTAACACACTACCCTTAAGTTCCAGGTGCCATAGATTATACACATATAGAAATTAAGGCACCACCCAGGGAACAGGGAAGGGTCTACATAAATAAGAAGGGCTTCCATACTATTACAAGTCATGTGTAATGCCAAGGGAATCATCTTGAACGTGCCTGCTAGGTAGTTATCATGACTCACATATCTGGTACACCTCCCAAATGTTCAGATGTTTACTAGGGGGTATATTGCACTGGGTCATTTACTGGGATGCAGGTTATGCACTGGAACCGTGGCTAATAATGCCCATCAGAAATGCACACACATCCACTGAAGAATGCCATAATGAGGCATATGCCAGAAATATCATAGAGCATGTGTTTGGGCTGCTGTGGTCACAGTTCCTGTGCCAAGATATATCTGGGGAGCCCTGCAGTGCAATCCATGTACACGTACTGAAATATTCACCATCTGTGTCATGCTCCACATCATCCTGAGAAAGCAGCTTCAGCAGTATCAGCAAGGAGAAGAGGCACACATCCCACCACCAATGGCAAGGTCACCACAGCCACACACAGGTGAGGAGTCAGAGGGGGAACTAGCAGCTGCTGTGGGTGTAGGCAGATATAGGCATGCTCAATATGCCCTTGCATTAGCTAAGAGGCAATGCATAGGACACTTATTCACCTCCTAAGGGGCTAAAACCTTCATCCTATGCACATACATATAGTAGCATTGATGTCATGCAACACTCACTACCTTTACCTACCCATGTAATGGCTGTGTACTGATAGCATCTGACAAAGTCAGCCCTGAACAAAAACTGTTGCAACTGCTGGATTTACAAGGTAAGTGTTGAACCTGGAGTGCATGTTGTTACTTGGCAATGTAAACAAGTAAAAGGTGGGTGATTTGTACAGAAATAACTAACATGTGCCAGCAGAAACTTATGTGACTACATTTGTGCTCTATCAGGTAGTAGGCCTCGGGCATCAAAGATTCACGCAGTTATACCTCTCAAAAGTACTGATGGTCACCGCATGTCCTCAGTTTAACATCAAACTTTTGTACTGCAAAATCATCAATGAGAGAAGTTATAAAGTAGTAAGACACATTTCAGTTTCAGACTTCATAACCCTCACAAGATCATTAACAAAAATGTTTGATTCTATCAACCATCTAACTTTCTAAGACCAAAATATTTCAAAGGTACAATTAGAAAAACAACATCACAAACAATGATATGCTAAGCACTAAGTCAGCTCTTCACCCTAAGTATCAGACACAAATGTTATGCATCCCTGAATCCAAAATATAGAAAACAAGGATATGGCACAGTTATCATCACTTACGCAGGGTGTTGTGGGGGGGTGGGGTAGGAAGCCTAGGCTGACACAAAAAGTTGGTGAGTGTGTCTGTGAGTAAGAAAGAGAAGCAGGCAATCTTTTGGATAAAGTAACAAATGGCCAGTGAGACAAAATGAGCTTTAAGCTTCATGGCTGAACTATGTAACTGTTGTGGGTGTGTGTCTGTTTGAAGCCTCCAGGTGAAACTGGTGTGTGAGTGTCTGCACGAACATAGCCAAGCTCTGTGCTAACTCAATATCTTGGTATGTCAGGCATGTGTGAGCCATGCATGGTAGAAGAGGCAAGTTCATCATTGTACCTCATCACGAGAACTGGCGCTGGCAGTATTTGCACAGGCATGCTCATGCCCAGAGTCAGATGCACTGTTGCTACCTGAATGTGATTGATGTCTGCTGGACAAGCTCCCATCATGAGGACGCACAATACCATTACCCCATGGCCTAACATGTCTGGGTATGGACACCTCAACTACTGATGGAGCAGTGGAAGTACTGCCGCTATGGCAGCATGATCAGGTACAGCAACATCGACTAACAGCAGATGATGTGGCTGACCTACACCCATGAGACACGCTTACCATGTTCTGAAGGTTGATTGGAGTGAGAGTTCAAATCCAGACCTGTGTAAAACTGTTTCATGTGTACCACCAAAAATTTTGCAGTGTTTATTTCAAAGATTGCTCTTCTTCATTTCAACTAATTTTCCCTTTTTATTTAATTTTTATTTTTTTTATTTATTTAACATTTGTTAACCAGGAAAGACCGGGAAATGCATTTTTTATTTTTTTGCCAGTGTTTACTCAGTGAGTGGCTTAGCGCAAACAAGGGAAATGAAGAAACACAATGAATGACAGGTTTAGTTGCGCTTATCTTGTTTGTGTGATACTTAGCAGTGCACAAACCTGGACTACTAGACCACACAAGAAGCAAGCAGAACACCTGCAGACAGGGAGCAGACAGTGTAAAGGTCAAAAAGGCTACATTGTTACAGTTTTTGCCTTCCATCATGCAATGCCTCTAAGCGATGTTGCACAGCAGTTAACAAGGTTCCCCAGAACCTGCAGCCATCAAACACTTACAGACAGGAAGCAGACAGTCAATAATTTAAAACAGATACATTCTATTAATTCTGTTGGGCAATGTGCTAACATGCTAAGCAGTGTTGTATGGCAGTTAACACACAAAACTTAAAAATGAATAGGGACTTACACAACTGTCATTTAACTATTCTTGTGGCAGCAGGTGTAAGTGAAAGGCTGTAATACAAATGGTCCTGGGTTCAAATACATGAACTGCAACATATTTTTACTGTTGTGACAGCAAGGTTTATTGCAATGAATAGAAAAATAAAGAAGTGCTAGTTCAACATTCTTGTGGTAACAGCTGTAAGTGTAGAGCTGCCATGCACATGATCCTGGGTTCTAATACAGGATATTCCTAACACTTTTGCTGTTGTACTTTTCAAATTATATTCAATTTCACTTATAACACTTTAGATAGTGGAGTGTATATGAATTATATGAGGGATAAGAAACCATTGTTGTGTTTCAGAATATGACTGAGGGTACACTGTCTACTATATTTCTGTAAGTATAATTCTGCTATCTGGACTTGGATGGCCTTCACACTTAAATAAGACACATACACAAATGAATCTATATACAAGAATCTTATCAGGTCACACACATACATGGTTAACACCTGAAATTGTCAGCTGTATTTATGTATGAGTCATGACTATGTCTAAGCAGCACTTCTTCTGTGGCAAAGAAGGAAAATCACGGCTGTGAAAGAAAATGTTTTGTCCCTTATGTCTAGGTTTGAATCCTACACTTTAAAAATCAATTTTATCTGCATATAAAGCCAAACAAAAAATGTGTCAGGTCATGAAATGTATGCCCCCAGTGTACGTCTGCAAAGTTTCCTTCCAATTTTAAGCATTCGTTTCCAACCTACAGCAGCAAATACCCCACAAACGTATGTCAAGTGTCAGATTAACTTTCCATTTTCAAAAACTGCTTTCTTCCCTGCTTGACACTGTTGCTGTCCCCTTAACATTGCACAAACATGATTGGCATCATTTCTCGGGTAGCAGTAATGGGTGGAAAAGCATTAGTTGCCATTACTCTACATTTAGTATTAGACATGTCTGGTGTTAGAGGGGAAGGTGCCCAGTTTAGGGTGCAGAGGTGGGGTCTTCAGAAGTCCAGGATATTTATTGGACTCCTGGTAAAGCACCACAGCCAAAAGCTTCTGCAGGGGGCTATTCTGGCTCCCAGTACAAGTCTGAGGCTTGGGGTAGTTTGGCTAAGGCTGTATCCAGTGCAACTGACATCCCATGCACTGGAGAACAGTGTAGGCACCAATACAACAACCTACAATGGTGCAAGAGAGAGATACGTTCAACCAGTGGTTGACTGAATTTCAAACTGGTGACATCCCATAGTTGTGCAAGTATGCTAATAAAGAGACTTTTTAATACATATAAAGCTAAATATAGGCAAGACTGGTATGCATAATGCTCTTCTGATCTTTTCTTTGCTTTTCTCAGCTAATGCCAAAATGTTTGATCATCAGGCTCATGCTGAACATCTGGAGAAACTGAAGGAAGCAAGTGGCATATATGCAGCACAACAGAAGTATTATTTTAGGTTTAAAAGTTAACAATATATTTTTTTGGTATTCTATACAGCAGTAGCAAAGTGATCATACACATCCTAACTGTAAAAGCAAGTATGCATGCATAAGTCTGTAGCACAAACCAGCTTTAGGAGTCAAGTGTAAAACTGTAGTAAGAGGTTGTTGTTTCAAATACCATGAGCAGCAATTATACAATACTGCATTTCCTTCATAATATTACATAAATTAAACTCTATACAAATGGCATAAATTCCCTGCTGTTAACTGTAATCGGTATACTTGAACCAATCTTACTGTATGTACAATATATGCACATTGCAAGGATTACTTTAAGCAACCCATAATTATAGTTTGTAGTTGATAGGACGTATACTTAAATATAATAAGTCAGATAAAATAGTTGTATAATTGTGATAGTGCACTGTATGTCACATATAATGATATATATTTTAGCTCTTTTTTTTACACCAACCCTTATCACTTTTTTTATTTTCTGTTATGTGCATTAAAATGTCTCCATGTCATCCATCAGTAACAAATCACTAAATGCTTCACAGCACAGTGAGGTAGGCCAGCCCCAGTTTGTCAGCCTGCCCCCACTATGCTGGCTCCAGCACCAATGCCCAGCACATCTATAACCCAACCTGCCTCTGCTGTCCCTGCAACAACTACACTCTCAGGTAGCACTGCCCTGGCAGGTGGTGCTGTGGTGCCCTCTGGGAGTAGCTGCAGAGTTGGAGATTTCATCAGGATTGTTCACCACATCATTGTTGTACACCTACTCTGGATGGAGAGGCTTTTCTCCTTCATGGTACATAGGAGGAGAAGACACCAAGCACTCCAGCACCCAGTGGCGTAAGGGTACAGTGATGACAGTCCTTTGGATGAGGACTAGATTCTCACTATCTCCATGTTTGGTGGGCATACACTTGCATTGTTTACTCCCACACCCCAATCATGATGTCCCCTAAACTTTTGTATCCCTCACTGTCCCTGTGTCATGTCTTGTTGTCTTGTTTATTTGTATTTGCTGCCTCACCTATGCAACTTACCTGACCCAGAAATACCAATGACCCTTACCCAGCATTCCTCTCTTACTGAATTAAAAAAAATGAAATGAGCACCTGTCCCACACAAAAAGTATCATCCCATAATTAGCTCTCCATTTCACACACATGTCTTCTTGACACACTTGATTTGGTCCAGTTGGCTATATATGATTGTGTTGTTGTCACCCCGCTTTGTGGAGGTGACAATCCAAATTCAGCTAATATTTTGTACATATTTTCAGTTTATACTGTTAAAGGAATGGATACCTATGGATCTTTTCTACCTCCCTCCAGCACATTCCTATATTTCTTTCCTTTGTTCTTCCCCCTGCTTGCTCCTCATTTCACCACTTTCCTGTGTATAACATTTTACATCTATAATCCTGTCAAAAAATAGAATAACAGACGACACACATAAGTATCAAAAAAAGCAGTGGGGACTTTCACTTTTTGGCCTCTACGTTTGCGCGGGGTTGAGCAATGCACAACAATGCCAAGTGATGGTAAACGGTTCTTCAGTGGTGCAGTTTACCTCTGCACAATGCCACTTAAACAAACTGCATTACATTTAAACATAGCAACAAAAGGGGAATGTAGTATAAGAATAATTTAATGCATTATCACTATTTATTTAAATAGTAACAAATGGTGAATGTAGTATAACAATAATTTCATTGCATTATCACTACTTATTTAAACATACTGAATACACCTGGATTCAAACCCAGTATCATCTAGGCTAAAAAATAAATGTATCAATGCAGTTACACCTTCTGTCACAGAGTCAACTAACAGCAGGTATGTTTCATACAACCAGTACTATCTCTCAAAATTTTAGCAATGAGGCTCATGTTTGTGCACTGAAACCAGTAGAACTGTCCATCCCACATGCTCAGACACTTTGCCAACTGTCACACAAACCCTCTGCTCGCCATTATGCAATGCAAACTAAATATTAGCATGTAGTTTGTTCTGTTTACTGTCCATTTAATCTTCATGGCATGAAATTACATGTGGAAACATAAAAAACATAAAAAATGAAGGCCCTATCTAAAAATATGTCAGATATTTGCAATACAGCTATATGTTACCTCCCCCATGCACTGCAACCCTGGTCTCTTACTACTTGTTTACAAACATATCAACTACACTACATAAATTAATAAGAAATGTTGTGTGATATACCAGAAACATCTTTAGAATGACAATACAGATTTTTAAATACTTGTAGTAATGTGGACACCTGTTTGCATATACTGTGTAAAGCTGTCTCTTAAACTATACCTGCACATTGGAACACAACCACCACAAATGACACATTGCAAACTCATCACTCTGGTAACATGCAGAACTTTAAATATCTTGACAGTAACACATGATTACACATCCATTTCATGCAGACCTCCCAACATCTTCTCTCCAACATTCTATGCTGATGTCATCCACCATAAGTTATCCTGCAGTCTTGTAAGACTCAGACTTGTGCTGTGGCACATGCATAAAGTACTGTGTTCTCTAGTGTGTGTATTTAGATAGATAGGGGTTCTGTTCCCACTGAAGTCAACTGGTGTGTGTGTGTGTGTGTGTGTGTGTGTGTGTGTGTGTGTGTGTGTGTGTGTGTGTCTATCTAGCTAGAAGAGCATAACTGTGCATCTGACAGTTACTAATCCAGTTCCATGCATTGACAGCATTTTGACAGTTGTACAAGCCCACACATCCATTTCATGCAAGCCACCCAACATCTTCTCTCCAACATCCAGTGCTGATGTCATCCACCACAAGTTGCCCTGCAGCCTTGTAAGAGTCAGACTTGTGTTGTGGTGCTTGCTTAAAGTATTGTGTTCTGTAGTCTGTGTACTTAGATAGATAGGGGTTCTGTTCCCACTGCAGTCAATTGGTGTGTGTGTTTGTGTGTGTGTGTGTGTGTGTGTGTGTGTGTGTGTGTGTGTGTGTGTGTGTGTGTGTGTGTGTGTGTGTGTGTGTGTGTGTGTGTGTATCTAGCCAGAAGAGAAAAACTGTGTATCTGAAAGCTATCACTCCAATTGAATGCATTGACAGTATTTTGACACTTGCACACACCTACACATCCATTTCATGCAGGCCTCCCAACACCTTTTCTCTAACATCTAGTGCTGATGTCATCCACCATAAGTTGTCCTGCAGCATTTTAAGAGCCAGATTTGTGCTGTTGCACTTGCTTAAAGTACTGTGTCCTCTAGTCTGTGTAAATAGGTAAGGTTCTGCTCTCACTACAGTCAACTGGGGTGTGTATATTTGTGCCCTTGATTGGCATTACAGAGTGCATTTTACACCAGATTGTGGGACACTGCTATTAACATTTTCTCCTCATCAGACTTTTCTGATGTCATCCTCTATAGCTGATTTTGGGGGTGTGCAGTATTCCCACCAGGGCAGGGTCAGAGACTGCCCTATAGGCCAGCCACAAGTCACCTTATCCTGTATGATACAGATTACAGTGACAGAGCTTTCAGACTATCCACATACATCATCATGGCCCTGTATTTTCTTGGTGAGAAACCCCTGTGGTCTCTCCATCTGTTGCAGGTGTCTGGTGAGGCATGTGCAAAAGGGAGCATTATATTCTATTAGTGTTCTGATGAGGTTCAAGTACAGTGCTGTTATATAGTCCTCAGATCTGAATATGATGGCCTGACTTATGAGATGCACAACATAGCCTTTCCATACTACTGTGGACACTTGGTGGTTGAAGTTCAGATTGCTATTTATGTGTGTTCTCAGGTTTTGCACCACTGAGTTTCAGTATACTGGAGTGTTGTCAGTGCTGTAATTAGCAAGGAATTCCACTTCCAGAAGGCCAAAATAAATACACATTTTTGCATTTATTTGCAGACCATGTATTTTGTCAACAATGATTTGTTTGTGTTAGCCCCTCCTGTAGTATGTTATCATCATTGGGAATCACCAAACTTGGTAAGCCAAAGGCTGTATACTTTAGCTTGGACTGTCAAGAGATACATTACAAACACTAATGTGCCAAGCACAGATCCCTGGAGTACACCACTGGTGACAGCTCTACTGGCAGAGGTTGATTCACCAACTTTCACGGTATGTTTTCTGTCAGTGAGCCAACTGATTAACCATCTAGTGACTTAAGGCTTAATCCCCAGCTGTGCTAGTTTCTTAATGATATCTGAGTGGAGGATTGTGTCAAAACACTAGGCCAGATCAAGATAGGCTGTATGCACTGTCTTACCTTCATCCAGGCCTATCACATAGAATCAATGGGCTGTGACAACATCACAGATCGTCTATTGCTTGACTCAGCACATACACCTTTTTTGACATGGTTAAATGCACACTTCAACACACCCTCCTCGTGGACTATGTTCTCATACAAGGGTGTACATCAACATGCATCTTTCTGAGTTGGGGGGAAACAGCACCTGATGCATGCATGTATAGACTCATCCAGACTCTCCTAATCTGTGAGGTAAACCAGCACGTCATCATGGACATTTTCTAAATGGGTACTAATAATATCCTGGCTGTGTGCAACAGACCTGTGTGAGTTGTTAATGTTACATCCCTGTCTGTTACATCTGTTAGATGCCCTCAAAGTAGTCATCGAGGGCATGCATGATGACAACACTATCATCCTGTGGAACTTGACCAGGTCAAGGCATCTGACACAAACCCACACTGAGGTACTTGCTCAGCACTGTCAGATGTGGCAAATAACACCTATATCATTATATGGGTAGACCACTGGATCACAAACATGGCATGTAAATATATTGAAATGTGTGAAGTGACCTATATCTCAGGTCCAGTAATCAGGCCCATACATCAGGGCTGTCTGCTAGGCCCTTTTCTGTCCAATATTTAAGTCACAGATATCACGAATGACATACACATCCCATGTCCAAACAGCTGTCTGAAGGACTACATATTGTGAGCAATCAGACTCTAGTTGTGATATTACTATTATACAGACAGTATCAACACACACCAGAGATTGCTGCTACAGCCATAAAAACACATGCGATGAAACAAAAATATGCAGGTCTTTGTTATGTTATGAAAACAAATGCACAACCCAAGGACAATGTAGACATCACACTCTATAAGAGAACAACTGGTATGTGACCTGTATCCTTGGATAGATGGTATGTAGAATGTTCACCAGCATGTGGCCATAGTACTGACTACTCCCTTGTATCCAACACAACTACTGAGTATGTGCTGGACATCCACATCAAAGACCAGAATACCTTCATAGTTCACACCCTTCATCACACCAATAACTGAGTACAATGTACCTTTCTTCATGTACCTCCCTACACATCTTCCAGTGATGTGTAACTGAAGTGTACCACCTTTGCCACAGTGAGTTGTCACACATCTTATTGGACATACCTAGGTGTTCTTTTTGTTGCATAAACATTACTGTCTAATGGTGCAGAACACCCACCAAGGTGTTACACCAGATGCATGTGTGACACCTGTTCTGGTGATGCACACACAGTACATACATAGCTGTTTGATAACACTGATGGCATGAGTTACATTCATAGCAGTCTGGATTGTGCCATATGTAGTGATTCTAATGTCTCATACATGTATAGCAGTGTCCTTCTTAATGCCTCCAGCAGATGTTACAGTGTCAGGATTGTGTGCTTGATTACCCTCATAGATTGCTGACATGTCATAATAGTCGTATAAGTGTGTTTGTGCAGAACCATCTATGAGCACTCAGAATCACATATGTTGTGTCACAGACATGGGATTACTGGTGGTACTATTCTGATATTGTCCATGATTGTGCAAGCTTCTTTTACTCTTGTCCATGAGCCTGTAACTGTGTTACACGTGGAGACATCTGCTGACATTACACTCATATTCAGGCAAATCAGTTTGCACAACTTCATAATATGCACCCAACCCCAGTTGTATATAACTTCACTGATAGATATCCTCTCCATTTTTCATGTCAGGATGCTTATCTCACAAAGACATATTCTCCATTGTTATGTCACCTTGTATAACAGTCACATAATATACATTTTCAATGTGCAGTCTGTGCTGTACCATATTGATATGTGATTAGTGTAACTGCTACAACTGTCTTCCATTGACGTGCTCTCATCTGATGTACATTAGGATGTTTCACCTGTAATCTTTCCCTCTGTTCATTCCTACAATTCATCTTAGTGTCCCTATTGAATACACACACTTCCCTTGACTGTTTATTTTAAATGGTAGTCCATGTATCCTTACAGATGATTTACACAACTTTTGTACAGCATGCCTAGAGTGGGATTTCACAATGCTCTGCACTGCATACACTGTCCTGTACTGTGTTTGGACCATATACATTATTATATGTTAAACCCTGTTAATCACTGTGGCATTTCGCAAAACCCTGCCAACCTAGTTTGCTCTAAGGTACACAGCTTTGTTATTCATGTTGCTTTACATGGTTTCCTGGCCAACAACACTGTTGCCAGCCACAAAATCCACTTGTTTGTGTATAAATGCAATGCGCAGTAATGTAATTAGCACTGCTGCTCATCACGCAAACACTTAAACTCCATGTAGGCTTTGCACAAAGCCTAAACAGAGTTTACTGAATCCCAAGGTAAGTCATTCCATTGGAAATTATCTTTTTTGTTTTACAAATAAACAAAAAATTGCCCATTAGTGATTCATTCTCAAAGGTAATGTCACAAAATGTTTTCTTCATAAATGAAATAAAGACCTAATACCACTCACATCAAAACCTAACTCCAAAATCAGCTTGTCCTGCATATATCTGGTAATGACTTCATCTTTTTTCATTTAATTCTCTCAGTAAACTTCTTCTTTTAACATTCATTGCAGCACCTGATTTCTTTGCTCCATTTTGTACCAGCTGCATCTGCACAATTTTCCTCTGCAAGTATAAGTTGCACCAAATTCATATTCTCCTTCCCTCCTTCACACTTCAGCATTTTCCTGTGTATTTTCCTCTCTAATCACTCTGTTCATAATATCTGACCATGAAGCCTTGGGTTCTTCTCCTGGCTTCCCTTTCTCAATTAAAACAGCCTGTTGAGTATTCGACAGTCCTGCAGACACCAACTCCATAACTTCAATTTCTTTCTCTGTTTCACTTTTAAAGTCAGTAAGTGATGACTATTTGTAAATTCCACCTCAGAATAAAAAAAATCTTCTTTTTCTCATCAGATTGACAAGATCTCATCTTGATTCTCCTTTGTAGCTTCACCAACAAAACAAGCCCTCCCGTCATTGAGCAACATTACTAACTGCTTCCCCTTTGGCTGCCACTGCTCCAGGAATGGAAACAGTAAATGCTCATCCTCTCAGTATTCAATTGTGAAATAGTAGGGGTTCTTTATTGAATACATCTTATTTACATTATGTACATTATTTACAATATATACAATATACACATTACTTTCATTAGCTTACATTTTACATTCTAATATCATGTAATTTTATACATTTAATCATTTTATTCCCCCCACTCTTTTTCCACAACCATGAACATATTTTTTCAAAGGTTCAGCTAATACCCATTTCCATTGTATTTTATTTCATTAAATCTTTCATTCCATATAACCCACAAAACATAGAATATTTTTTTATCAATTTTTTTGCTTCTTCTGTCTTTTTACCACCATAATATCCATATTCTATCATATTCATATTTTTATAATTTTATCATCATTGAATATGTTAATTGTATTCAACTATTCCCACAATGCTTTAATTCTTATACAATTCAAGAACACATGTTCTGTTGTCTCATTTTGATCACAATAGTTACATATTCTTTCGTGAATTCTTTTATATGGGATATTTGCTTTAACAGGTAATTTACATATCATTACTCTCCACATAAAATCTTTGCATTCATACATTTTTTTTACTCCATACAAGCCTAGTTTTAATAGCACTTCTTTTTTCATTATCTAAATATTTCGATGGATAGATATAAAAGCATTCCCTCATTATATTTTCTTACTATTCTTTCCTGTCTTTTTCCACATTTTCAATTTTTAATTTCCATGATAATATCTTATTTTGATATTCTTTAATGTCATTATTAATAACAGTCTTACATCTTTTTCCATGTCTTAAACTTGTCCAAACTTCTTCATATTTATATTTCATTATATCATTCATTATATTTCTTTTTTCTTTTAACCCCTTCAACACTTTATAAAGATTAAATGAAGCTGCATGTAGTGTAGGATTTACTAATCCTAATCCTCCCTCTTTTTTTTGAACATATAAGATTCCTCTTCTCCCAGGGTTCAATCTTGATCCCAATATAAAGAGAATATAGTCAATAACAGCTCTTTTTTTATTTAGTTGGGATCACATATACTCCTGTCAAATAGGCAATCTTACCTAATAAAATAGAATGTATTAAATACACTTTTTTTCTATATGATAATCTATATAAATTCCAAAATCTATAAATTTCTCTCAATTTTTATAACAATTTCTTCCGCTGTGCCTCCCTTTCATATTAATTCCAAATGTTATTCCTAAAATTTCTACTTCTTCTTAATTAAACTTAATGCCTTCTATCTCATCCAATGATCCAAACCCTTTACCTTTATCCTTGTTTATACTCAAACCAAGCATTTTAAGTTTTTGTTTAATTCCATAGTTCCTATTTCCATCCATTCATTGTCCTTAGTAACTAAAAGTATATCATCTGCATAAGTAAGAATCACTGGTATATAAATACTCTCCATTATATCTTGCTATTTCCATATTTTTACTTATTGCATTTACAATGACAGTCATTACTAACATGAATAAAATACTACTTGCCAGACAGCCTTGTCTTATGCCACATTCTATTCTTATTTCTTTACTTAACCATCCATTTCATATTATTTTAATAATATTATTATCATATACTGGTCTAATAACTTTTACTATTTTGTCACTAAGATTATAATTCTTTAGAAAGATATAGGGGGTCCAAAATTAAAAACCAGCACTGGCAGAGTTTTTAGCAGAATTTAGAAAAGAATTTGCCATTTAAAAAGGAATAATTAGTGTGGGATATAAAATATTGCATGATAACTATAAGAATCATTCAGAGGAGTTTAGAAAGGATTGGGAAGAGAGATTGGATAAGCAATTCACAAAGAAACAATTAAAGGATATATATATATATATATATATATATATATATATATATATATATATATATCTCAAATATTCACAAAATCGAGAAGATTTAGGATTTTTGCCTGGAAATGTTTGCATAGATATTTCTATACCCCAAGTAGACTCCAGAGAATTTATCCTCAGGCAGAGAGAAAATGTTGGAGGTATGATGGGGAAGAAAGAGGTAATTGGGAACATATTTTCTAGGAGTGCAATGAACTGGTGGACTTTAAGGATTCCCTGTGGGATGCATTGTTGGAGATGTTGGGTGGGTAGATTGGTCTGATGAGGGAGATGATTTTTCTTAACTATGATGCAGAATTGGAATTGTCTAGGCATGGTAACACCTTGCTGTGTCTAATAATGGTGGTTGAAAAAAAGCAATTATTAGAACATGGAAATCAAAATCTAAACCAACTATACTAGAAGTAGACCAGAAGTAGTGAATATAGTAACAGAGATAAAGCTATTGTAATTGAGATATTTTGAAAAGGGTAGGATAAAACTACATAGGACAAAAATGGAAATTGTGGGAACAATGCATACAAGGGAGGAATGAGGTTTAAAAGGTGGCAGGATTTAAGTGAGCTATGCGATATTTAACTGAAAAAGATTGGGTAGATTATAAGTGAACAATGTTTACAACTGGGAGTGTGTCAGTATAGTTTGTGATGTAAAATGCTTGCAACTATTGTTTTCATTTGTATAAATGTATGATTGCCTATGTAGTAAGTGATGGTTTAATAAAGATGTTTCTTGTTTAAAAAAAACAGGCAGGAATTGAATAATTTATGTAATCTTGCTTAGGGTACATGATACATAGCAATATATGTGAAGTAAAATGTTTGTTATGTTAATGATAGTGGGCTTACTTTTATATGAAAGTAAATTTGCCCATGTCACAAGTGATAATTCAGTAAAGATGACTGGAAAAAAAAAGATTATAATCTTTTGATATACTCCATAATTTTTCATATTGTAGTCTATCAAATGCTTTGTTTACATCCCAATCAATACTTTGGTTTCTACTTTTTTATTTACAATATGATCTATTACTTCTCTTAACACCAATAATAAATCTTGGTTTCCTTTTTTTTTCCCAACATTGTTGGTTCCATTAATCTAGCCATGCCTTTATATCTTTTCCCTGTTATTCTCATAAATATTTTATAATATGTATTATTTAATACGATTGATCTCCAGTTTCTAATACCCTCTTTCTTCCCTTTCTTTTTCATTTATTCCTTTTTCTAACCATTCATTTAGAACCTTTACAAAACACTTTTTTATATTATAATACATGTGATACTCAGTTCCATCTAAACCCCTTTCCTTTTCCTAATCCAAGTCTTTTAAAACTTCCTCAACTTCTCCTATACTTATATTTCTTTCCATAGTCTCATTCACATCTTTATTTAACTTATTTACTTCCCATATTTGTTCATCCTTTATGTCTTTCTTCTTAAATGTATTTTTATCTACTTTTCTACTACTTCAAGTATTTCTTTTTGTGTATTTACCTTTTGTCCTTCACTGTTTTCCAATTCTGTTATTACTCTCTCATTTTCTTTTACCATTTTATTCAAATATGGCCCTACTTCGGCCTTTTTCCTTGTAAAAAGTACCTCTGCTTATATACCATTTTCTTAATCTTCTCTTGATTCTTTTCATAAATTTCTTTCTCTTTTCACAGAAGTTTCTATTATCTCTTGGTATTTCTCTGAATACTGTTTGACTTAACATCCTATATTTTTGCTTTTCTTTATCTTTTTTCCTCATTTGACATTCTAAAAAAAACACTTTTTATATTTCCACCAGTCGGTCCAACTTTTATAGAACATTCTAATTTTTACATTATGTTTCCATAATATATCACATTTTTCTCTCTCTTCGTGTATAACCATTTCATTCAATTTTTTAATTTCATTACCTATATCTATATATTCTTCTTTTTCTTTTATTTCCATCCATATAGCCAAATGGTCTGAGAAAACAGTTTCTTTTGTTCCTTTTTATGATTTTCAAGGTATCAGATATTATAAAATAATCAAGCTCTGTCTTAATTTCACTTCTTTTATATGCTTAGTGTATAGTATCCAAAATATATAGCTTTCTACCTTTTATTTCATATATCATTTTAACATCATTCCCTTCTTCTTTTTTTCCTTTAACTTAAATCAAATTTCCTACCAATATTATTTCCATATTTCTCCTACATAGTTCAATTTTTTTAACATTTCTTCTCTTCCTTTTTTGTTACATATGCATATATTGCAATAATTATGTATATATCCTTGTTATGTCTTATATCTAATATTCTTATTCTTCTTAACTCTGCTGTAGTATAATCTAAGATTTTAATTGTTTTGTTACATAATACAGTAATCCCTAAACATGTATCTCTTCCCATGTTCCATGGAATATTCCCACTCCATAATTGTTCCATTTGTTCCCTTTCATCTTCTGCTAGGATTCTTGCATCTTCTAAAATTATTAAATGCATATGATGTAGCAAATACCATTCCAGTACACTTAACCATCTTTTAATATTCTTTATACTGCTAACATTTATTGATAAGATCCTCAGGTACTTTAAATTTCTTATTTTCCATCTTAACCCTTATCTTTTTTTTATTTTTCTTTCAGAATCACATTTTTAAATTTTCTTTTCCTTTCACCCTTCTCCTATTTTACTTTTGTTACCTCTTATTATCTTCCAACTACTATCTTTCTCTTCACTGTGGTCCCACTTCATAAGGGCGGTGCCTCCACAGACCCTGGAAATTACCGCCCCATTAGCTTGACAAGCCTTATCTGCAAAGCCATGGAGAGGATCATAATGGAACTCATAAATAAAGACATAGGGAACTTGCAGACTTTGGATCCAACTCAGTTTGGCTTTGTCAAAGGCAGATCCTGCCTCTTAAACTTGGTTGACTTTTTCGAGACAGTCACCAAGGCCATTGATGAGGGAAAGGCAGTCCATACAGCCTACCTCGACCTGGCAAAGGCCTTCAACACAATACCCCACTCAGGTATCATCAAAAAACTCATCAGCTTGAATGTAAACCCATACATCACAAGATGGGTTGCAAACTAGCTAAGTGACAGAACCCACAGGGTCAGAGTTGCTGGAGCCATGTCAGACTCAAAGCCTGTCACAAGTGGTGTCCCACAGGGCTCAGTCCTGGGTCCACTCTTGTTCGGCATCTACTTTTCTGAAGTACAAGCAAACACAGGAGGGTTATGGCTGACAAAGTTTGCAGATGACTGCAAACTGGGCGCCATAGTCGAAAACACATCTGACACAGATATCCTCCAGAAGGGCCTCACAGAAATGGATAACTGGTGCCAGAGCCATGGCCTGAAGTTAAACGCCAAAAATGCATAGTCATACCCTTTGGGAAAAACAAGGTTACCCCTAGCTACCATATAGGTGGCAATCCACTGAGCACAGAAAAAGTCATCAGAGATCTGGGGACCCAGGTTGACAGTAGCCTTCGCTTGACACTCATGTTGCTAAAGTAGTTAGGAAAACCTTCTATATCACCCACCTGATCATGAAGGGATTCACATCTAGATCAAGGGAGGTCATCGTCCCCTGTACTCATCACTTATTAGACCTATGATTGAGTACAATGCCCGTTCGAATGTATCTGACCAGACACCTGCTGCAGCTTGAAAGGCCCCAAAAGTTCCTCACCAAAAGGATAAAGGGTCTCAAAAATATGTCTTATGCTGCCCGACTGAAAGAACTCCAGCTCTATTCAGTCTCATACCGCTTGCTCAGAGGTGACCTGTGCCTGACATATAAGGCCATGTCAAACCCAGATTTGATGAATATGCTTCACCTCAATAAGTCTAGATCCCTCAGAACCACAAGGGCGGCAGACTTAAACCTTGACACGGTTATAAATAGAACGTGCTGGAGGGACAGATTCATCACCCAGAGACTCCCTATGCTGTGGAACAAAATCCCGGTACATGTGAGGCAGAGCACCTCTCTGGCCTTGTTCAAGAGGAATCTTGACCAATGGATGGGAGATTGCAGATATACCCCAGGGATTACTTCAGTGTCACTGCTTGACAGAGGCACAGCAAAATGATAGGCATAGTTTTTATTCAAACTAAAGGGGTGGTGAAAGCCACATAACTATGGGCTAGGCTTATAAATGCCCTTGGGCAGATAGCCTAGTATGAACCTATGAACCTATGAACCTATGAACTTGTTTCCAATGCTGATTGCTCTCATTCAGTTATGTTATTTTCTTTGCCTTTCAGATCTTCCTGTTGTACAATATTTTGTTCTATATGTTCTCTATGTTAATTTTCTGTATTATTCTTTACATGACGCATGTGTTCTCTCATCTGTTCTTCTAACCCAACATGCAATGTTCATCACAGTTACCTGAATCATGTCCTGTTTCCCCACATTTTTCAGACATCAATTTAAATTGCTTTGCTTTGTGTGCCACTTCCCCACAAATAAAACATCTTCTTTTACCACAATTGCCCATTAAATTATCATTTTTTCTAGAAAAAGCATGTTTTTGGTTGTCCCTTCTATCTTATATAACCTCTATTTCCTTCAACAATTATTATACTTGGGAATATGTACAATGTTATAATTTTCCATTTTCAAAATTATCCCCCAGTCCATAGACCACTTTTATCATATACTTTTGTTACACCCACCACTTTTTAGCAAACTGTTTTTAAAGTCTTTCAATGCCTCTTTGTCTACTTCAGTCCAAAACTAGTCATTCTCTTTTTTCTTTTTCTAGAAAAAGTTTCACTATTTAAGAATTCCATGGACTACATTCTTTCTTTTTTTCAAATTTTCCTAAAAAAATCTTTCCTATATTGTCCATTTCAAATATAATGTCATAGTAAGTCTCTCTTAATATGAATGAAAGTTCTTACCTCTTTAGGTGATATTCCCAAGGGTACAATAACTGTTTCCCATACCTTGTACCTTTCTAGTTCTTTTTCTTTTTTCACACTAAGCCATACAATGAATTTCTTCTTTGGAATCTCACTTCCTCTTTCTCCTTCTCCTGCTTTTTTATTTCCTTCTTTCACCATCAAAGCATAAGACTTTCTTTCTTCTGTAATTTCTCTCCCCTTCACTTCCTGGATATTGTCCATGATATCAGCCCATGATATTGTTGCTTTGCTCTCTGGCCATGATATTAGCCCATGATATTACTGCTTTGCTCTTTGATTCACTCTGCATAACCATTTTTTTTCAAATAAATGTCCCGCAAACCTCCTGACTGAAGAGTTGTAACTACACACTCTGACTTAGAATCAGAGAACAGATCTTTTTGAAAAATGTATTCTGAATCTTGTGAATGCTCGATGACCTTCACATCAGCATTCTCCTTCGCTCTGACCATCTTCTTCTTCTCCAGCAACTCCTCCGATCTCTCAATCCCAATCTCACCACTTGAACTACAACTTTCCAACTCTGCTTTCTTCTCTACATATTCCTTTTTGTTTTCCATTACTTGTACTGCCTCCATTTTGTTTCCAGTTTCTCCAGGCTGCCTTTGCGGAGCAGAAACCAGAAGTGTCATGGACAGTGTCTCCGTACTCTCCACATAGAGTAGGGGAAGCTCTCTGATGCCCTCACCCAGTTACCTCTAATAGCATAAGTACCACCACAGGTATCCCCTGAAAAAAAGCCACTAGACTAGAGGGACTAACTCAGTCATCAAATGATAAATAAATAATTTATACAAAATTTATATTTTTTTCTTATGTACTTATTTCCGATTTGCAGAGTATTTTTGAGTTTTCTATGAAGGCATCCAGTGAAAAGTTTTGGACCTCCCTAGTAGTCAAAAGCAAATAAATTAATAAAATAAATAAATAACAACTTGATGACCATGTAGAAAGTCCTCCTGCACAAAACACCGGCATAATAAACAAATGCCAGATGTAAGAATCATAGTACCTGAACGGCATACAAATAAACTGTATATAACACCTTGTGTGTTGCACACTACTGGCATTTGGTGGAGTGGAAACCTTTCCAACTGCTATACCAGACATAAAGTGGATCAGACAAAGCACTGATATCAATGTGAGAGGGGGGTCATGGAGTTTGTTGTAGAATGTCTGCATGCTACAGGTTCTCTCCTCATGCTTTCCATGGGAATCATATCTGCATCATATAAAGGAACTGATGAAAGATTTATGAAGATGAGGCCTTTAAATCTCCTAATGTAATGCCAGATGGATGCTTAAAGGTCCCCATAGCAAGAATGGTCAATGCTGCACAAACCTTTGTGTCCACTGGCATAGATATTCCATTTATTCCCCTTGATGTAATGAGATGATGACATCAGTTGATAGCTCTTGTATGATATATCTGTGCCCCTGGTAGTGATTAACTATTGTCCCAATGAGGAGGTGATACTCTGTCAGCTGCTTATAAATCATTTTGTGTTGCAGAGTGAGGTGGAGCACAATATCACAGATTCTGGCTTTCAAAGTGACTATAACACATTTTTTGCTTCTAAAGTAAATTTTGCTCTTAGCATCTTAGGTTCATAGGTAAATACTTGGCTATCAGTCTACAGATGATTAAAAGCCTAGCAAATTACCAGAGATCAGAATAAAACCCTGTACCTTGTATCTGTGCAGTAATGACCTTACTACCCATTAAGCCAACCCCGCTCCCTCAAGATTATAACACCCCAGATGGGCTCAAACCCACAATCCCTCACTTAGGAAGCAAATGTCTTATCTATTAGTGTACTGGGGCCTTCACACTAGTGAGAGACTGGTTCACCTAGAAATTCTGGTGTACAGAAAAGCTGATCTCTATGGCTTAACATGTTATTTTTGTTCATTTTTTTAGTCATGCTGCCATATCTGTTATCATTTGCATATGCAGTAGCTCTCATTAGCATTTTGACATATTAGCGTATCATTATGCAGTCATTTGTATGTCATGCACATTACGCTATTTTCCACGGTAGAGAGTTCACACTTCATATTAATGAATTTCCTGATGCTGACTGCACTGTATTTCTTTCTATAGTACACTAATTGTTTCTGTACACTCCTATATATTAAGCCAAACCTATGTTTCCATCAGTTGCTTAAATATTTTGTACCACCTTATGTGCTATAAGTATTTACTATTACATTCCGATCTGTTAATATGACAGAACCATGACTTTTCTTTGTTTGCAAGCTTTGAATCTTTTTCAGCATTTTAGTACTGAATCTGCAGAAATTGCAGGATATTCAATGAGGGCTGTTTAATTAGATGTTAAGTGAAGCATTAACTTTCTTGTTTCAACTAGATATTACTTTTAGAATCATGCATGTAACTATATAAGCTTTGAGTCCCTATGGCAAAATTTTGCTCGAAGATAGGATGACACCCACTACCCTAAGTCTATTGTCTGGCAGTTTACCTTTTGATTGCCCATCTGTTTTGTAGTTAAAACCACTACGTTGTATTGCTGGATATTCAAAGATCAACCACTGTCATTACAATAGATATGTATTTTCTATTCCTTCTTGCACCACTCCTGCATTTATAAAATATGTGACTATATTAACACATTTACAGTCCTCACCTCATTTAGTGACCAAAGTTTCTTTCTTATATTGATATAAAAATAAAATATCCCAAATAATAGCAAAAATATCTGAGAGACTAAGGGTCACTGCTGATCACTCTAGCTTGGTCTGATGGATTGCCACCATTATAGACTGTTTCCCTTCTGTCTTTAACCATCTTTTGACCATAGTGTCCCTTCATAATAAGCAAGTAGAGATTATCAGTAATAAGGTTATATGGAATTGTCTTGAAGGCCTTAAACAAATCCATATAGGCTGTGTCTACAGTTAGCCCACCATTCAATGATATTATAACTTCCATTAAAATGGCACTAAATTTAAAAGACATGAATATCTCTAAAAAATCCTTATTGTTGAATGCCAAGGAGTGGTAGGATCCTAAAATGGATGGTAGGCACATCAGGATTAATGGTCTATAATTATCAATGTCTGAGTTCATGCTTTCCTTGACTGTAGGGACTACTATAGTTCATCAGCTTACAGAATGAGTGAATGAACAAATCATGTTGCAAGATACTTCTTAATTATAATGTATAAATATCTAACTATCTTATCCCTCTGCTGAAAACTACAAATAATATTAAATGGGTCCATACAAATAATGTTTTGAAGCTACTTGTTGTTGTAATTACATCTTCCAAGATATAGGGAAGTATATTTATTTATTTATTTAATGCTTTGTTAATACTAATAACTTTTAAGCTTTTTTGGACTTTGTTAAAAAGTTAAAAAATGTAACTGCATACATATTAAATATTCCTTTAAAATCAGTGACTCCATTGTTGCTATCTGTCAGTAATCTGCAGTCTCAATCAGTTCCATGAAATTTCTTTCATAATTCCAAAGATTTCTTATTTCTTCCTCAGCTTTAGCGATCAGGCACATTTCATAGTCCATCATTGAAGGGATTAGTCAGTCTCTTCTGAATTGCTTCTGCCTAAATTTATTTTGAGAGCTTAGTTTCCTTTTGAAGGTCTTGTTAAAATTCTTTCTTTATTTCTGTTGTATAATTTACCCATTTTAGATTTCTACCATAAAGATTTATCCATAAAGCTGTCTGTGCCATACTGTGTTGAGATTTTTCAATCAAGAGTTAGGTGCTGTTTGTACCTCCTCCTTTGGTGTTGATGGCCACAAAATGCAATTGTAGTGCTTGTTCTGAGGGTGGGCATTAACATATAATGCTGACTCACAGCAAGTATTACTCTCCTCATATACGCCAAGAATCTCAGTGTTAAAAACAAGTATGTGCCCCAGTGCAGCTCTCCTCTTTTATATGTCTGCCATTTTGGGTTTCATCAGTTGCATGTATATCTTGTTTATATAGAACTCCTCATTTTCATGTTAAGCACTCTATGTGCTGCATACCATGATATTTTGAGCCTTGCACAATTGTGCTACCAAAGCCTCTACATCACTAACACCATGTGCTTTGCCTCTGCCCATGTTCATTTGTACTTCACAATGTGCTAAATGTCTGTGAATGACAGTCTATATCCAGCATAATGCCCAATGTCTAATGGAGTGCATTTTACTAGACAAGACATTCCCTAGGATTCAGAAAGGATTACAGTGAGCTGTAAGCCATAACACAAAGTTACTTGAAAACGGGCCCACATAGATAATTTTTTACAGTTGGTAGAAACACATTATATCCTGATTGCCATGCTAACTGATAATGAAGCATTACTTGGAGTGGCTAATGTTAAATAGTCAAATGCTTACCCCTAAAAATGCCTGCAGGAAAGGATTTATTCAGAGAATCTTGTCTACATAAATTAGTTTAACAAAATGTGATAATGAACATGGCTAACATGCCAAATTATTCCATTAAACTCAATGGGAGAGACCACATTACAGGTAAGATTAAGAAACATCATTGGAAAGGGGGGTGAGTGTGCTGGGGTATGACTGGTGTTGGATCACTGTGTGTGCGTGTGTGTGTGTAGCATATCTCTTAATTTCTTATTGCAAGAAAACTGGACAAAGCCTGACAAAATGGGTGGACAATGGCCAAACATATAGACAGATTTTACATACAGCTCTTATAAACTTAGAAAGTTGCTGGAGTAACAGGGTTTGTGTCAACATACATTTTCTAAAATTTCAAGTCTGAAACTCAAATATATATCATTATTTGGTGACTTCAGTCCTCAGAGCATCCCAGTGATTTGCCAGAAAAACAGAAATTTTATGAGGAACATACCAAAAATATGAGGCAAACATCTGGACATTCTGCAAAAATCTGGACAGTTGAGAGGTCTGCTGTGCAGGCAAGTGGGTGGAGAGTTCCTGTAGAAACATGATGCATGGATCTACAGTGGTAATTACTGTTGAAAAGTGATATATAGCCCTAGAGGCAATCATGGGTGCTTCACAGACATGACTTCCAACTGGTACTAGCAAACCTTGCATCTTCATCCCTTAACAATTAATGGCATTCTGCGTAGTGAAAGAGCATCTCTTCTGCCTTCTCAAATGCAGGGTATTTTACAATCCTTATTTATTTTATTTACAAACTTTTGGCAGGAGTTCACACCCATTTTGAAGTCTACTGTGTTTCTCCTAAAGTTGTTTTGTAAAAGTATGCAAACCAGCCAAGCTAAACATTGTTGACATTTACACAAATATTAATTTGAGTAAATAATAAAAATATATATTAATATACTATTTCCTGATTTTTTTCAATGTGTCAAAGAGCAGGTTTAATGCTATTCCTACCAACTGATTGATTACAGCAATATTTTGAATTAATCAGCCTCCTGATGCTCAGGCCTAAATAAGTCAAACTTTTCTTATGAAAAAAAGTGTCTCTTTAAGTTAAGCAATGAGTTTCAGTACTATAATCTCTGTCTCACAATTCTAGGGATCAATATTGATTGTTGGTCACTGTCTGTGTGGAGCTTTCCTGTTTTCCTGTATCTGGCTGGCTTTTCTATGATACTTCAGTTTCATCCCATCTCCCAAAACATACAAGCTGATTGGCTACTCCAAAATGTTCATATATATTTCATTCATCCCTCTGTGGTTAAAAGGGCTCCATGATGACTTGGTCACTTTCCCATTTAGCCAATGAATGAATAAATTAAAATAAATAAATACAAATGCAGACTAAGCAGGTACTATATGTAAATTGTTGAACCATTTGCTAAAGGGGGTAACCATCCATTGCAGATAGATATCATATATGAATATTTTTTCTAAGAAAAGATAAGTGGAAGCTGACCTGCTCCTCTGAACTGTACAATAAGCAAAGCCATGTAAGACTACATTTTAAATGAAAGTAATGATGGAAAATATTATAAACCTGTAACAAAAAACGAAAGGAGGCCATCAAGGAGATTAAGGTTGAATAAGAATGTAGAATAGCAACCAACGCAGGCACTAACTTTAAATCCATTTTTATATGTGTCATGAAGTTAAGAACTATTGCCCAACAATGTTCTGAGCTTGTAGACAATAACACTACCCTCACAGACTGCAAACACTCCGCATATATGAATTGCATTGCCCTCCTGGAACCAGGAGAAAACTCAAGAATATGGGTCATTGGCTATGCTCAAGCAGTCTGTGTACTGATTGCCTAGTATTTGTGTCTGAACTAATGGCTGTACTAGCCTATATCTGAAAAGGGCTATCTAGGCATGTCACAGTACAGTTTAAGAACCATGACAGACCTTATCTGAGCCAACAAGGAAGTGGATAATGTATCAAAAATAGTTAAGTTAAAGTAGAATACCTGTGCTTCTTGTTGATATGGCTCCCCATAAGTAAACAGAACAAACTTAAAGAACCTCAGCTTAACCCTATCACTGATTTCATTGCAGGCTGATAAGAGCATCATACTAAAATAAATGCATGTTAAATACATTTGTCAGGCTGATGAGAGACAATACTCAGTATACTGCATTACTACTGCAGATCTTAAGTACTGAGTATACTGCATTACTACTGCAGATCTTAAGTACTGAGTATACTGCATTACTACTGCAGATCTTAAGTACTGAGTATACTGCATTACTACTGCAGATCTTAAGTACTAAGTATACTGCATTACTACTGCAGATCTTAAGTACTGAGTATACTGCATTACTACTACAGATCTTAAGTACTAAGTATACTGCATTACTACTGCAGATCTTAAGTACTGAGTATACTGCATTATTACTGCAGATATTAAGTACTGAGTATACTGCATTATTACTGCAGATATTAAGTACTAGGTATACTGCATTATTACTGCAGATATTAAGTACTGAGTATACTGCATTATTACTGCAGATATTAAGTACTAGGTATACTGCATTACTACTGCAGATCTTAAGTACTAAGTATACTGCATTACTACTGCAAATCTTAAGTACTAAGTATACTGCATTACTACTGCAGATCTTAAGCAACAACATGTTACAGAGTCTGTTGGTGATGCTGAGACAGGTGCTATAATCAATAACTCAATTCACATTATGACATAATTAAAATTTGACTTAAATGCAAAGGGAGAGCTCTTTCTTAGCTCTTTCTTTTCTCCCTTTCATTAATAGGTTCGGAGGTTCATAGGTTGGTACTAGGCTATCGGCCCTAGGGCCTATACAAGCCTAGCCATAACAATTCCCTGGCTATTTCTTCCCACAGTATTTACTTCCCTGGACCCCTGTCTAGCAGGGAGACTGACATAATCCCCGGGGTAAATTTCCTATCTCCCATCCAACCGTCAAGGTTCCTTTTGAAGAGGGCCAGAAAGGCCCTCTGCTTGATATGTATGGGCAGTGAGCATTAATGGGTTAACTTGTCTTGCCTTGTCATATGCTGATGAAACAGCTATGCACCCAGTGACAGCACCTTGGCAAATCTACAAATAAAGCATAGACTTTACCTCTGCCTGATTATCATGCTACTAAGCACTGAACTCACTTTTCCTCTTTGCACTGATGTGTGATCTATTGGTAATCCCCCGCACCTGCTGAGCTGCTGATGTCACAGATACAAAGCCCTTTGGAAACATTCTGCAATTTACGTGCATCACGAAGCAGAGCAAATAAACAGAAAAATGATATATGAGAAGGTGAATAATATATTTTGAAGATCAGTATTGTGCTTTTGAGCAAGGAAGTGCAATGACAAATGGAACAGAACTTATTAAGTACATTTACTCTAGAGAAATTAGGAACTATGGTGCAAAGAACAGATATAAAGGCCATACTGGATAATCACCTAAAGGTTCTTCCTACCCACATATGGTCACCTGCATTAGCATGCTTCGTATATATTTGTTCACAAGATTTTTTTTAAATTATTTATTCCCCAAATATGCAGGGCAAGCAAATGTTGCATCATAAAGACAATATCACCATGTTGGTTACAGCAAATTCAAGGGGCTGTAGACAACCAGACCTTCAAGGGTCAAAAACGGTCTCAATCGGAATTTACCTTTGGAATTAGGTATTAACAAACAAAAGTACAGAATAATTAGAGCACAGCATTGTACTACATTAGCTAAATGCCATCATCTTGCAGTACATGCAAGACATTCACTACTTTTAAAATTTCTCACCGTCCAGTTACTTCAAAATGTTTACTGTCCCCCTCAGAAAAGCCAATTAATTGAATGGCAGAGAGATTTTTACCTTTGAAACACTGCAGTGTTAATATTATTCACAGCATCATTTACACTGCCTAATAAAGAAAAATCATATTCTCATCTAGCTCTGGCTTACCATCTCTGAAGAAATTGAGACTGTTGATAATTTGATGAGAGTTAAGAAAACACTACTGCATTACTTTGTAAAAGAAAACAAAGGAAACTGCTTTGGAAACTTAGCTTAATCATATACATACAATAGATATTTTACGGACCAACAATGTGAAGCTTTATATATATAAATACAGAACTCGGTATTTTTTCTTCTATGCAGCTGATAGAGATGGCATAATTACATCAATGTGTATATTACGCATATATCTTCACATACTTACTGCAAAGCATGACCATGTTCTTATCTTTAGTTTATCATATGCTAAGAACATGCTCAGTCCTTCCATTATGAAAGTCTTTTCTATATACTAATCTTGTTTATTGGGCCTAGATTCTGTATTTAGCATTGTTATTGTATATTAGTTGCAGAGCTGCTGATATCCTGCTTTGTCTGTTAGAATTATGGAATAATTGCTGTAGCTGCCAATTTTGCTTTAGTCATGACTGAAAAGAATCTACCGACCAGTCCACTCACCCATTAACAAATAAATACATAACTAAATAAACTAACCTTTAAACTAAAAAAAGCATTTTCTGTGAGTTTGCCATTTGTAAGGCATGTAGCAATTTGCATCATTAATATAAATTACAAAGCGTCTACTGTGTGATGACGACACAATGAATGGGCGTTCTTCGTTGAAGGTCAGGCGTTAAGCCAGCAAGCCAGCATGTAAACTCTAACTATCATTAGCGGACGGACCGGACTGAGTTCTAACCGCTAACCCCAAAGAAGACACACACACACACACACACACATTATCACTAAACATCATGCAAAAACCCTTGATTTATTTTTTGCATATTACTAAAAGCTACACAGGTCATACTGGATAATCACCCATTGACTCTTACTAATTATTACAAAGCCAGAAGCATGCTTACTCAGAAGCATCTTCTATTTTAATTTTATTTTATTTAATCGTTATTAACCAGATACAATTATATATGCTTAAAATTCTATTTTACAGAGTAACCTAAAAGCTTCAATGTGGTTAAATTATTTGCAAACAGTCACAAGCCATGCAGCTTGAGGAGATGGGTTGACGACTCTAATCTTTATCGTGCAAGTTACAATTCATTACCTTAACTACTAAACCATTTCATTTCCATTTGCGTTCAATACTGCATTCCACGTTCCGGGCCATTTAGTATGTAGACAGCAGTTGTGGTTCACCGATCCAAGTGCACAATTCACCTTGTTTTTCCAGTTTCTTGCTTAAAGCTATAGGCACTGGGTCACATAACCTGAAATGCTCCTAGTAATATACCTAGTTAAAGAGACAGCAGTCAAGATTAAATGCAGATGTAACTCTGAAAATTATAATATGAAGTTGTGAATTAATTTGCATTATAACAAGGAAGATCATAAAAGTCTAAAGATACAAAAAATATGATAATAACCAAAAAAATCTTTGCAGAATGGCACCTTACAAACAGTACCTTAGGGCCATTTAAGAAAATGTAGTCATGTCACAAAGCAGTGAAGACAGACCTTTGTCCTAAAGGTGTGAGGCAATGCAGGTGGGGAGCTTCAAAAGTGGTTGTGAATGTTATAGAATTGTTTACACAGAATACCCTTCTAACGTCAGCTTTCAGCAAAGTTGCTGAAGACCTCTATTTTCTCCAAGAACTTTAAAGTGAGGGCATAAAGCCTTTTTTCAGAGTAAACCTTAAACATCTAGTACTCCCTATAACATCTTACCCTGTGTTTCTGCTGGAGGGCTGTATGCCTAAGTAGATTTATAGATCATACACTCCATGCTTTTATTTATTTTCATTACATGACTTTGGAAACTGGACAAGAAATATTAGGAACATCTTTCTAACTTGGGAGATCAATGCACATTGATCTAATTAGCTGACTTATCTAGAGTCATACAGTTTACTGGTAGTCTGCAGGATTCAAACAGGTACCTACAAAATAGAGATTGCTCAGAGTTCTTCGTCTAATCCTTTTTATTCACAGTTATAGTGTTAATGTAGAAGCTGACAGAATAAACCACAGTCCTATAACACACAAATTCCACTTGTTACTGAAACCATAACATTATACTTCAAGGCATGTTAAGATTAGTCCAGCATAAAATATGTTACCAACATCAGTGCCCCTGTCAAATGTTCATGTAACTTCATGACTGATCCATTGACTTTTATTATAAAAAAAACTTGTAGAAGACTAGCTGACACATGACCATTTTCTAAAAAATAGTGATTTATCTATTTATGAAACATGCACAGTTTATTAAAAGGAAGTCATTTAATAACAGCAATAAATCATAGAAGGGCAGACAATGTGGAATTTTAAACTCCATTAATAGGTGATAACACAAAATAAAAATGTCTCAGTATCTGTATTTCTCTGAAAACACCATTAAAATTGCATCTTGCTTATTATATTATTCAATGCCTCAATGCTGTTTAAAATAGTCTAAAAAGACTACAAATGCAGACACGCAACACTGATTTAGTGTAAAATCAGATGACATACCTAAGTAAATTAAATTACTAACCTTGCAATATCCATGTTACACAATGATGACAAGGCACTCGGTAATGTGTGTTATGCCTCAGTAATGATGTTACTTGGTTCATAGTTGATGGTTGTTGACTATAAGTCGCTCTCTTACTTTAGCAAGAAGGGTTTTATTCCCATCATACTGTCTAATGGACTTTGTTACTATTTAATAACTTCACACTTGTAATAACAGTGGTGCAGCAGTTAGCATTGTTGCCTCACAGCAAGAGGTTCTCCGGTTTGATTCTCTGCTGGGGTGCCTTCTGTGTAGAGTCTGCATGTTTTCCTTGTGTTCATGTGGGTTTCCTCCAGGTGCTCTAGTTTTCTCCCACATTCCCAAGACATGACGTAGGTGTATTGGACATTCTAAATTGGCCCTAGTTATATGTTCCTTCTGAGGAAGGTTGGGCTGGCAAATTGACACCATAAAACTCTACTGCGACTTCTTCTGCAGGCCACTGATCCATTGTGGTGACCCCTAATGGGAGCAGCCAGAAGACGAAGAAGAAGACACTTGTAATAACTCAATCGGTTTTGCCTATGAACTTCTTAAGTCAGATAATACATGGTGCTTTGATGACAACTGAAATACTGATATGATATTGTCACAAGTGGACAGAAAGTTAACAAATGTTATTTGCATTTCATTTTCAGAAGATATTTAAATAAGGCAACACCAGAATATGTACTATAGCTTGTCTGCTAATGGATCCTTATACCCTTTCTAATCTGTGAGCACATTCATTTGTTGCAAGCAAACACAATTATAGCAGTGGATGGGAGTGCATATTTTTAATGAGCTAATATCCTTTTGATTTTTGTATGCTAAACATTACTATTCAACCAGTGTCACACAGTACAACAAAAGTGCTGTAAATAATGGTATGGTTTAATCTCTGACGCATCAGTTGTATGAAGAATGACATTTTAGTTCATAGTATCATAGGATCATAGGAGGTTAATAGGCTGTTGGCCCCGAGGTCCTTATAAGCCTACCCAAGAGTTTAGCCCATGTTTAGACAAGTCAGCACCCAAAGCCCCTGTCCAGCAGGGACACAGGTAGAATACCAGGGGTGTATTTTCTGTTTCTCATCCAGGTTGCGCTTAAAAAGGGATAATGAGATACTCTCCTTGACGTGGCGCGGGAGTCAATTCCACAGATGGGGGAGTCTCTGTGACAGAAATCTGTCCCGCCAACAAGTCCTATTGATATCACAGACCAGGTTGAGGTCATACGTATGGGTTACTCGAGTGAAGCTTGACTTGTAAATATGCAGCAGTCCTATCAAGGTGGGGTCTGAGATGGCTTTGTATGCCAGACAGAGGTCACCTCTGAGAAGTCTGTATGAAACTGAGTAGAGGGACATGGCTTTTAGCCTATCTGTGTAGAGTAGATGTTTGAGGCCCTGGATTCTCCTGGTGAGGAACATTTGTGATCTTTTCAGCTACTGCATGTGCTTTGCAAGGTACATGCCGAAGGGTGGCATTGTACTCAATAATTGGCCTTATAAGGGAAGAATATAGGGATGTTATGACTCCTTTGTCCCTGGATGAGACACCATTATTTATGGGGTGTGCCATGTAGAAAGCTTTCCATACAGCGGAAGCAACATGGTAGTCAAATGTCTGGTTGCTATCAACCTGGGTGCCCAAATCCCTCACTACTGATTGTGTACATAGGACATTATTATTGTTGTTGTGTCTTTCAGCTTTTCCCAGTTAGGGGTCGCCACAGTGGAACTCCGGACTGCTAATGATTGGCAGTTGATTTTTATGTGCTGAGTTGCCAGCCCTGACGCACAACCTTCAACGAAGGTATGCCCATTCAAGCATGTCTCCACGCAGAAGACGTTCTAGCTGAGAGTCGAACCGGACAGCATCTAACGGTGAGGCGACAATGCTACCGCAGCACCACCACCGTGGACTGTACTTAGGACATTATTATTAATGTGATAATATGCGGGGATGTCACTCTCCCCAAAGGGGATGATGATGCATTTTTTGGCATTCAGCTTGAGGCCACGTTTCTGGCATCAGTCATTTGTTTGGGTGAGGCCCTCTTGGAGGACATCCACATCACTTGGGGAATTAATGACCATGCCCAGCTTGCAGTCATCTGCAAACTTGGTCAGCCATAGCCCACTGGTTTTGGCCTGCACCTCAGAGAAGTATATCCCGAATAACAGAAGCCCCAAGACTGATCCCTGGGTACGCTGCTCATTACGGGTCTACTGCTTGAGGTGACTTCCCCTATTTTGATAAGGTGGGTTCTATCAGTGAGCCAGTTTACTACCTATCTGGTAACATATGCATCAATGCCTAGGTGAGAGAGTTTATCTATTATTCCTTAGTGGGGAATAGTGTTGAAGGCTTTGGCCAGGTCAAGGTAGGCAGTGTGCACCATCTTCTCCTCGTCCATGGCTTAGCTGACTGTCTCAACAGAGTCAACCATATTTAACAGAAATGACCTCCCCTTGACAAAGCCAAACTGTGTGGGGTTGAGTGTTTGGAGGTTGCTGATGTCCCGTTAATGAGGTCCATGATAATCCATCCCATGATCTTGAAGACCAGGCTAGTTAGGCTGATGGGTCTATAATTTACCAGATCAATAGACACTCCACCTTTGTGTAAAGGGATGACAGTGGCTGTCTTCCACTCAGCTGGAACAAAGCCAGTACTCAGGCTTTGGTTGAATAGGGTGCCTAATGCTGCTGCAACTTTATGTAGGATGCAGCCTGGGATGTTATCGGGTCCCATGAAAACTGTATTTTTTGCCTTTGAGAGGGCAGTGATGACCTGTTCCTTAGAGATAAGGGGTGGGGGGAAGGTACTGGGGATGTCCTGATTTACTGATGGGGGTACAGAGGGGAGAAGTTTTCACCGAGTCTGTTAGCCAGTAGATTGGCTATGTCTACAGCATTTGTGTATGTGATGTCCTTGACCACCAGTTCTGAACAGATCTGGGTGCTTCCTTTGAGATTGCAGACATATCTGAAGAAGGCCTTATGAGTATCTATAGTAGATGTGGCCAATTTGGACTTGAAGTTGGCTTTAGAGGATTTCACTAGTGCTCTTATTTGCTTGTTCAGGCTAAGGAGAGATTGCTTCCAACTGAGCACCTCCTGCTTCTTAGACCTGGACAGCATTTTTTCCTTTTTTATATAGTTTATTTATTGTAGATGTCCACCAGACAGGTTTACTCTTCCTTGCAAAGGATAATTTTGTCCTGTCAGGTATTCCTGATGCCATGCATCTATATAAATGCTTGTATAGTACTTTGGTGTAAATTTGGACATTGGTGCCAGTTCCTACAGAGGGAGAGGGGGCTGTGAAGATGTTTATACCATCCCTCAGGAGGTTTTAATCAGCTTTGAAGAAGTTTTTTTGTTTGACCCTAGCTAGAGGGGGGTCAGGGAGATGGTGACTTCGAAAGTGACCACTTTATGGTTGGATCTTACCTAGAAGGATGATACTGTAGGGGTGCTCCACTGGTTACTCGTGTTGGTTATTATCAAGTCCAAGATATTATCATCTCTTGTGAGGGTATTGACTAGCTGTTCCAAGGCATTTTCATTGATAAACTTGAGGAATCTTTGGGCATTTGTGTTCTGGCATGAGTAGTTTTTCCAGTCTATGGTTGGGTAATTAAAGTCACCCAGGATCAGGGTAAAGGGTTTAATCTTTATAGATTTGAAGAGGTCCAGATAGGTGGAGTGGGCATCTTGAGTCAAATTTGAGACCCTGTAGCTAGCTATAATTTGAACAGGGGTCTTGTCAGCAGTTAACTGCACCTGGAGTGTCTCCTATGTATCGTACTGTTTGATGAGCCTGGAGGTATGTGTCTTTAATATATATTGAAACTCCACCTTCTTTGGCCTTGCTTCCCACAGTTTGAGGTCTGAATGTATGATAGGATGAGTAACCAGGTAGGAATCCGGTGGTCTCCGCAGTTTTGAACCAGGTTTCTGTGACTGCACAAATGTCAGCATCTTCCAGGGTTAAGAATACTTACAATGAGTGCAGTTTCATGTTAAGACTTCTAGCATTTAGCAGCATGACCTTTAATTTGCATTTTGTTAAAATTTTTATGTTGGTAGTATCAACCTCATGACTTTTCCTAAAAATAAAAGCACTATGGGAGAGGCAAGGGCCTTTGACAGAAGCCTGAAGCCCAAGTGAGACAGATGTAGGCCATCTCTAGCAAAGCATCATAGTCTGTCAATCATATCTTCCCAGGCTGTCAGGTACTGTAACCCCTTGGAATGACACCAGAAACTAAGCCAATTGTTAAAGTCAATCATTTTCTGTTTGTATTGAGGCATCTGGGTGACGAAGACACTTGCAATAACTTACTTTCTTAGTTATTCTTCGGTCACTAATTGAGCATTGCTCATAGTTCTAATCTTACTACACAGAAGGCACTGCACTCTCATGAGAGATATAGCAAAAAGCAATGAAAAACATATGATGGATGTATTTTAATGTGAAAATACTGCAGTGTTCATTCATTGATAAGTCATGCAAAGTGCAAATGTTGTACTTAGCTTAACATCTGAATAAGCAAAATACATTCCATAGAGGTTGCTTGTAAATGGAATAAATCATATACATTAAGGTACCCAAAAGTTCTACAAATACATTTTCTATACATTCTCAGCAAACCGTAGTTATTCTTCTGTGACTAATTGTAATACAAGATCAGACGGCATTACAACAGTCAAATTTAACACAGAATCTGTATCAGGGACACCAAATGTTTATGGAGTGCAATGCGTTCAGTGGAAGGAAGGGAAGAAGTTAATACGGAATAAACTCAGTCGATACTACCAACTGGGCAAGAGATTTAGCTCAAAAATGTCACTTCAGTCAGAAATGAAAGTTGCCCATGGCCATGTCTTTATAAGTAAATTTGCTTCAAACATCAGATTCCAGGATCTCAGTTTAAATTCAGGTTGCTGCAAGGTAAATGTTCACAGTCTGTTCCCATATATGTAGACATTATAATTTTTTTCCACAAACAGAAGTGACCATTAACCGCAGCTCGTCTGTGTGTCTCCTTATTTATCATAGTGCAATACCATGGTAAAGAACAAATCAAGACAAATAGAAAAATGCATATGGGGAAAAGAGATCTGCCCCAGTTTGACTTCACCCAAGAGACATTCCTGGCCCATTTCAGAGAAAATTATTTTTCCATGGTAGTTTAACCACTGAATGCTACAGGCTGCATTATAGGTCAGCCATCTGTGTGCTCTGTCTACCCTAGGCACAATAATAGCTTCTGTGGATATATTTAGTGGAATGAAGTGTCACTGTAGTATACCATGAAAACACCAAATATGGATAATGCGTATTTAGTAGCTGTCATTATACAACGGAGGCTGTTCACAATTCCATAATATGAACTTAACTGGCCAGCCAGTCAGTGTCCCTTGTAAATTTCACAGTTCTTAACAGTATGCAAACTCCTTGGATTCATTTTTTTAAAAATAGTTACTCTTCATTTTATCTGTCTCACAATATCTTGGACATTCTTACTAATGAATGGTTATCACTAATTCCAAATAAGATGGCACCTGTTTCCTCATTATTCCCCAATAATTATTTTGTATAGGTCAGACCCAGAACTTTCTCAAATTATAAGTCATGAATGTCAATATACTTCTCACATTCCATAATTACATGAGGAAGGGCTACTCAAGTAGCTAGGCAACACAGACAAAGTGAAATTCTCAAACTCCTCTCAAGTGCCTTCATCATAATATTGTTTTTATAGTCTCTGGATTTATGTTTCATAGACTAACTGATTCTGTTTTATCATTAACTTATATTTTCAAGATTTCCCTGATAGCCTATAATGTAGTATATTTACATCTTGTTAAGAGTTCCAGAGCTCTCATTTTCTACAACTTTAGGGTTAATTTATTTAAATATGGAAAATACCTTGAATATAATGCTAGATTTTCAAGAAGTTCAAATAATTCAACACATATTCATTTAGAGCTTTATTTATTATTTTTTTGTGGGAGAAATATATTCACTCATGCTTTACAACTTTTTTCTTGCAAAGCAACTTCTAGTAAGTCACTTGAAGGCAAATGTTTAAGTCAAATCTAATGTCTGGCTAAGTGTAGTATTAACAAAAATTGCTTTTTCATTTTTCAATTTAAATTCATGACTTAAATAAAGAGAAATAAATTATTTTACTGGCAGAAAAGCTAAAAAATATCTTTCAATAATGTGGATATGTTCTTGTAAAATAAGACATTATATATATGTATATGAATTCACTTGGGAATCTTGAAATACTAAAATATCGAATTTCAGTATCTCAAGACCAAAGTATCAAATCTACAGTTGTGCGAATGTTGAGAATATCGAATACGGAAATGTCAAACGTGTGGTGATGGCGCATTTGGTAAGTGTAATGTGTTTCAAGGGTTTTGGGAAGGGTTTGTGTGTGTGTGTGTGAGTGTGTTGAGGAGTTTTAGATGTGGGTTAGGGTAGGTAGGTAAGAGTATGAGTGTGTAAGTGTTGAAAGTGGTTGGGTTTGTATGTATGTGATGTGTGTTTGTGTAAGGGGGTGTAGAATGTGTGGAAGTGGGTTTGCTGTCTTCCTTTTTTTGTGGGACCTCTGAGTTAGTATATATAAGTATGGGGGGGTGGGGGTGCAGGGGGGCTTGTCCCCCTGTTTTTATCAAGGGTGTGTGTGTGTGTGTGTGTGTGTGTGTGTGTGTGTGTGTGTGTGTGTTAGTTTTGTTGTGTTCATGTGTGCTGGTTTGGTTTGTTGTAGTGTTGGTGGGTAGTTGTATTTGTGTTCGTGTGGTGTAGTGTTTTGTTTATGTTACATTTGTGGTTTTAAATTTGGCGGTTTTGATGTTTCGGGTTTGTGATTTTTCGGCTTTATAGTCTCAAGATACTGAAATTTGATATTTCAGTATTTCGAGATTATAAAGTGAATATATATATATATATATATATATATATATATATATATATATATACTTATACACACACATGCACACTCCCACACACTCATATGTGTGTGTATGTGTATTATGACATATTAGGGCATGATGACATGCAAAAACATCAACACACATTACGCTGAGAGCACCCTCACCGAAAATTAAAATTTCCAAAACAAAACTAAGTAATAACAGATATAAATATTCTCCTTTTCCAATCTATGAAAAAAAAAACTGTAAACTTTCGGACACACCTATAAATCATATGCGTTAACCCTAACCCTATCCATGCCCCTAGCACCAGTTCTACACATTGCATTACTAAAACATCAATTCTACACATTACATTACTAAACCTCCTTTGCCATAACAATGCCACTAAATAAGACACACTGGCACAGTTCACACACAATACAAAATCTGTCTCTCCCCTTCACAAATCTTTACTCTAAAGTTAACCCATGAACACTTACACATATTCTCATGCTCAATTACCACTGCTGCACATACATTTCCTCACAAGAATGTTTAATCTTGCTAATTTAAGTAACTCCAAGACTCAGTCCCCAATAAACTCAATGAGCTGTAACATCAAAAACAGCTGTCAACATTTTTTGTTAACCAAGTAAGCCCACCGATGAAAATCCTAAAGCAGTATTCAGTTACACGATTTGCTCATACCCATACAGATATTTATAGTTCTCTATCTGATCTATTTGATGGCTGACAATATGAATTCTATAGTCCTGTTTTCTTCTCCTTTTTACTAACTACTTTAAGATTACTTTACAGATTTGTAAATCAAACCTTGCCATTGTTTTTCTCAAAATTATTTAGTTGTTCTTTCATGCCATGAGCTGTTAGAGACAATATTACTGAGTCATCCACATAAACACTGGACACTTTCTTGACTTTGGTAGATCTGTATTGATTTCAGATATGCACCTAATGGCTTCATTGATCTAAAACATGAATAATGAGTGAAGAAACCTTCATCCCTGTATCATTCCTTTCTCAAAGGGAAGGACCTCGATGTGATACTCTTTTGATATGATTTGGACTGAAACCCAGTTACTTTTATGAAGTACCCTTGCTATATTTATTAGATTCATAAACCATCCCATTTCAGGCACTGCGTACCAAAGTCAGACTCTCTACATTATCAAAAGCTACTTCTAAGTTAATTTATTTATTTTATTTATTTATCTTTTGTTGGCTGGGTTAGTCCCACTGTGCTAGTGGTTTCTGTTCGGGGGAGACCCAAGTTGGTATTTATGCAACTAGCGGAAATTTGGCCAGGGCATTGTGGTACTTCCATTATTTGTTAGGAGAGTGCATGTTCATAGGTTCATAGGTTGGTACTAGGCTATCGGCCCTAGGGCATATACAAGCCAGACCATAACAATTCCCTGGATATTTCTTCCGACAATATTTACTTCCCTGGATGACTGACATGATCCCCGGGGTGAATTTCCTATCTCCCATCCAATCATCAAGGTTCCTTTTGGAGCGGGCCAAGGAGGCGCTCTGCTTGACATGTATGGGCAGTCTATTCCAGAGTATGGGGAGTCTCTGGGTCAGGAACCTATCCCTCCAGCATGTTTTGTTCATTGTGATGATAAGGCTTAGATCCCTGGAGCATGTGGCTCTGAGGGATTGGAATTTCTTTAAGTGGAGCATGTCCAACAGCTCAGGGTTTTACATGGCCTTGTATGTTAAGCAGAGATCACCTCTCAGTAGATGATATGCCACAGAGTATAGCTGGAGTTTTTTTAGACGGTCAGCATATGGCATCTGCTTTAGGCCTGTGATTCTTTTAGTGAGGCATTTCTGCAGCCTTCCCAGCTGTAGCAGATGTCTTGTGAGGTGCATATCAAATGGGGCATTATACTCTATAATGGTTCTAATGAGGGATGAGTACAGTGGGACAATTACCTCCTTTTTCCTAAATGAAAAGCCCTTAGTGATGAGGTGTGCCACATAGAAGGATTTCCTGACTGTTGTGGCGATGTGGTTATCGAAGGCGAGACCACTGTCCAACTGTGTCCCTAAGTCTCTCATCACACTTTCAGTGTTTATTGTACTGCCACCTATGTGGTAATTCATGGCTGCATGTTTTTTCCCCAAAGGGGATAACTATACATTTCCTAGCATTAAGCTTGAGCCCATGGCTCTGGCACCAAGCATCTGTTTCTGTAAGGCCCTTTTGTAGAATATCCACATCATTTGGGGATTCAATAATGGCTCCCAGTTTGCAGTCATCTGCAAACATTTTTAGCCAGAGTCCCTTAGTATTGGCTAGTACTTCAGAGAAGTAGATGCTAAACAAGAGCGGTCCCAGGACTGAACCCTGAAGTACTCCACTTGTCACCTGTCTGGATTTGGAATTGGCTACTTTTAAAGTCTGGGTTCTGTCAGTAAGCCAGTTGGCAACCCATAGAGTGATGTAGGGATTTCTGCCCAGCTTAGTAAGTTTATCTATGATTCCAGAGTGGGGGGTGGTGTCAAAGGCCTTGGCTAGGTCCAGATAGGCTGTGTGGACTGCCTTACCCATGTCTGCAGCTCTGGAGACTGATTCAAAGAAGTCAATCAGGTTCAGGAGACAAGATCGGGCCTTCACAAACCCAAACTGGGTGGGGTCCAGTGTTTGAAGGTTGCCAATGTCTTTGTTTATAATTCCATGATAATGCATTCCATGCCCTTGCAGATCAGGCTCTTCAGACTGATGGAACAGTAGTTCCCAGGATCCAAGGTGGATCCCCCCTTGTGGAGTGGGATAAATGTAGCTGTGCACCACTCAGTGGACATGAAGCCTGAGGTGAGGCTATAATTAAACATGATACTTAGGTGAGGTGCCAGTTCATTTTGTAGTTCATGTTGGGTTGGGAGGGTGGCCTAATGGTTAAGGTGTTTGCCTCACAAACACAAGGTGCAGGGTTTGAGTCTCACAAGGGATAATTGGCTAGGCTTAAAATGGCTCACAAGAGCAGTTAGCTTAGTACTAATCTATGAACCTATGAACCTATGTAGTACACAACCTAGGATGTCATCTGGTCCCATGGATGCTGTATTCTTAGCTTTGGAGAGTGCAGTTTCTACCTGTGTGGCCATGATTACTGGAATTTGGCAATCTTTTGGTATTGAGATGGACCCTTTAGGGGGTGAGAGGGGAGTGAAGTTGGCACTAAATCGATCTGCCAGGATATTGGCAATATCCTTGGGATCAGTATATTTAATGTCATTCTGTTGTAGCTCAGAGCAGATCTGAGCATTGCCATTTAGATTCTTGACATAACTATAGAATGCCTTGTGGTTGTCTTTGGAATCTTTGGCAATTTTATTTTCATAACTAGCTTTTGAAGATTTTATGAGGGATCTCCGCTTTTTACTGAGGCTGGTAAGGGATTTTTTTGCATCCTGGTATTTTCCTCTTTTCTGGAACAGTTTCTTCCTTCTGTTTGTATAGTTTGTTTATAGCAGGGGATTACCAGATTGGCTTCCTCTTTTTGGAGGAAAGCATCTTGGTTCTATTTAGGATGGCACGATTCATGCATGAGTGGATGTGCTCGTACAGTGCCTTAGTGTAGGATTCAGCAGTCGAACTTTCAGATCCCGTCTGCATGGTTGTCATGAAGTTTGTCACTTCTGACTTGAGTAGCAAGAAGTTGGCTTTGGAGAAGTTTTTTATGGAAATTTCCTTACTGAAGGGTGGGGTGGGAACTGTATGTCAAGGGTGATTTGCTTAAGGTCAGACCTGACCAATGCGGGGGTGACCACTGGTGTGGAGCATCTATCTCCTATGTTGGTAATGACCAGGTCTAGGATATTGGAGCCCCTGGTTGGACAATGGATTAGTTGGTCCAGGGTGTTGTAATTTATGAATTCCAAGAACTGTTGGGAAAAGGTGTTGGTACCCGAGTAGTTTTCCCAGTTAATGGCAGGGTAGTTGAAATCACCCAGTATTAGGGTGTTTACTTGTATCTTAATATTTTCCAGTATGTTTAGAAAGGTGTAGTGAGAATCTTGGGGTATGGTGGGGGATCTGCAGCAAGCTACAATTTGGATTGCAGTCTTACCTAGTGTTAGTTGAACCTGGAGAATTTCAGATGCATTGTGTTGGGCAACTAGCCTGGAGGTGTGAATATCCTTGGTGAATATGGACACTCCTCCATTTTTTGTGTTTTGGTCTTGGTTTGGTGGCTGAAAAGTGTGGTAAGAGTTGTAGCCTGGTATTGCAGGGGTGCTGTCTGGAGCCTTGAACCAGGTCTCAGTTACTGCACAGATATCGATGTTCTCCATTTTTAGGAGTGCCTCAAGAGAGTGCATTTTGAGATTTAGATTTCTAGCATTGAGTAGCATTACCTTTAGCTTTTGCATTCTTGCATCTGTTACGGTGGTGGTTTTGCCCTTTGAATCTTGCCTAAAAAAGGCACTATAGGGGTGGCAAGAGCCTTAGCCAGTAACCTGAATCCCAGCGGCGACAGGTGCAGACCATCTCTGGCAAAGCATTGTGGTCTGTCGATCATGTCATCCCAGGCAGACAGATACTGGATCTCCTTTGAATAATACCAGAAGCTTAGCCAATTGTTGAAGTCAATCATTTTGTTCTTATACTGTGGTATCATTCTGGGCGAAGGCAGGATGCTACTCAGGGCTAGGGTCATACCTGCCTGGGCCACATGATCCAAGAGCTCTTCCATGTCTCTTTTCATGCAGCCCAGGGAAGAACGTCTCAAGTCATTCACTTCAACATGGACAATGACAGAGTCATATTTGTACTTGGTGTGGAGTGACTTGAGTGCATGCATTATGTGGCAGATCCTGGCATCCGAAAGGCAGCTGACTGTAATTTTCTCCTTGTTCAGCCTGGTGAGTGGGACATCAGTGTGCCTGACTATAAAGTCACCTATGACTAAAGTGTTGGGTACGTTGTCTTGCCTTAGGGGATGTTGTTGGGTGGCACACTGGTGTTGTGAGCTATGTATCACTTTGGTTGTGACTGGTGTTTGTTTGCGTTTCCACTTCAGAAGTTCTTGTTGCTTGGGCAGGTTAATGTTAAGAGGCAACAGCTTTTATTCTTAGTCATAAAGAGAAATTTCGTGACATTATTTTTTAGACTGGTTCTGTTCTGAAAAGTTCTTTGGGGGAGTATAAGAAGAAAAAGAACTGTGATCCATGTAATTCTGCTGTGGTAAAAGCATTTTACAAAGAAACAAAAAAGAAAATACATGACCAATTTCAAAACTGAAGTTGAAAAAGCGACTTTAAAGAGACATGTAAACAAACTTTGTAAAGAAGTTATGGACATTAGCAAAATCTATGACGAAAGAGGATTATGGACTGGGACTGTCATATTGTACTTAAAATAGAGAAAAAATGTTCCTATCCTTAGTATGATAAATGTAAAGGGTAACAGAGGTGTTGTAAAATATTAGGGACAAGCCAAAACATAACGTTTTGTTTTTCCTGTGGAACAGATGATCATTTGATAAGTAGCTGTAATAAGAGTAAATATTATATTTGTGGGGAAACAGATCATGGTTTAAAAATGTGTGAGCTGAAATGTTATAAATGTAACAAAATTGATCATTTCTGGATTGATTATAATCTAGAGAAGAAGAATAAAGAAGAAAATATAAGGACAGAGGACAGTATACAAAGAAAACAAACAGTCCCAATAAAAGTTAAAGATGAAGTAGGGAAATAAGATCAGGGTAAAAATAAAGATAAGGATAAAAAGAAAAATGAAATAGAAGATACTATGGAAGAAGGTTCCAAATATGTGATGATGAAGATACAAACTGGTAAATAAAATACATTGGCAAAAGTGTAAGACACAGAAAAAGAAAGTTTACAAGGATAAGAGTAAGAGAGAAAAAGAAAGGAAATTGACAATGCAACTGAGATAAATACTTCAAATTTACACAATTTCTGGCAAGCTACGAATGGATGTAATGACAGCTTTAGAGTGGTTTCAGTAAATGTAAATATTATCAAAAATATAAGCAGATGAGTGTTGTTGATGCAATAATACTGGAAGCTGTTAGATTTTTGACACAAGAAGAGAGATTACAAACAAAGAAACTTTGGTGACGAGATACAATATAGAACCTAGGAAAGGAAGTATATTAAGGCATAGCTGTACTTTGTAGAAAGTCAGTGAAAATATTGAACATCGCATTGGCAAAGATGGGAAGATTAACCACTGTAGATCTTAGATGGTATAATTAGGTATATAGAAGTATAGGGGTCTATATTATATGCTCGGTTTAAAACTTTGACTCTCATATGATCAACACCATATGAGCGAAGTTTTAAAACATCGAACAAATAATAAAAAATTTTAAAAAAGAAAAAAAAATTTACCTGAACGCTCTGGGCAGGGGGGCAAGCCCCCCTGCACCCCCCACATCCCCCACTACTTAAATAGACCAACTCCCAGATCGCACTACATTGAAGTAAAGGGATATATTCCCTATGGTGATCTCCGCTGAAACTTGCGAGCTTTCAAAAGTTTGTTCATATGATGTCGACCATATGAGGCTCGAACTTTTGAATGTTCGAGATTTCTAATGGAACCCGAATTATAGCATTGTATGCCCATGTTTCAAGTAAATAATGGGAACATGTATTTCATACACTTTTAAATTATATTGTATTTACTATGTCTATAATATTAATGGGAGATTTTAACTGTGATTTAAGAGGAAAGAGAAGAAGAGAGTAAATGATGTTAACACATTTTGATATAAAATGTGACAATTTAAGGATTTGGAATAATAATTTGTGGACATATAGTCAAGGTATTTATAAGATGAAAACAGATTATTTTTATTATGTTACCAGATTTAAATATAACTAAGAGAGAGACAATTATAATGGGCTTTTCAGATCACTCAGCCATACAGATAGAAATACAAGAAAATAAGGATTATATCAGACTGGGAAAATAAATGAAAAGAATAAATGAGAAATTATGGGATGAAAATGGGAAAAAAGTATGTGTTTATGGAAAGATCCCATTTCCACTAGAGTGTGTTATAAAAACTGGTCTGAGTGGTAGCTATCATTGAAAGAAAAATATAAAAAAATGTTTTTTTTAATGGCATTCAGATGTAAGAAAAGTGGAAAAATAAATTATAAAACAATGTGTATGGATGCTTTGAAGGATTTGAAAAGGAACAATAGAGAATATTATGTCATAGAATGGAGAATTAATTAATAGAATCAAGAGGAAAGTATAGAATTATTATTTAAGGAATATATATTTTTACAATTTAAAAAGATAGCTTAACTGAGTAACATACTAGTATAATCAGAGAAATGAAAGATGATATAGGAGAGATAAGAAGATCTCAGAAACAAATTATGAATATCATAATAAACCGTGCAAAGAAAATGTTTTGAAATAGAAAGAAAACACAAAAAAGTCATGAAAAAATTGTCAAAACAAGAAAATGAAGAATTGGAAAATGAGATTTCATTATATGAATTAGATAAGGTACTTAGACAAATCAATGTATAATCAGCTTCACTATCATATGGAATAGGATACCAATTTTACAAGAAATTTAAGGATTGGCAGGAAAAATACTTCTTAAAATTTATGAATGATTAGTTAAATGAAGGTTTTACATATAAAGATTTATGCAGTGGTATACTTAAATTTGTATGGAAAAAGAAGATAATTTTGAAAACTGGAGACCTATAGTATTCAACAATACAGATTATATGATTTTCATAAAAATAATTCGGAAGAAAACTGCAATTAAAATGAAAATTATTATGGAAGATAACATATATAGTTTAAAGGGAAAAGGATGTCAGGAGTTATTATTATTCAATTAAGGGAAATTGTGGATGATATTATAAACAGAACTTATGAGACCAAGATCATGATAGCAGATTTAAATAAAGCTTTTGATACAGTACAACATGAACTTTTGTGGACAGTTATGAAAGAGAATAACATTAGAAAGAAACTTTAGAATGTATTTTGTTATATAATAAAAATAAAGTAAGAATTTTAGTGAATGGATGGTTAATCAAAGAAACTGATATAAAGAATGACGTATGTCAATATGCTATGAGTAGTTTATTTGCATTAGTTATGAATGTATTAGTATAAGATGTAAATTTGGACATGAAAGGTGCTATTTATATTAGTAATGAAGGGAGAACCACTCCGGACATGTTCACTTGTACAGAAGATATTATATTGTTTATGAGAAACATAGTCTATATGAAAGAAGTTATATGTTATGTACATCAGTGTTTAAATATAATAGGCATGACTTTAAATGAAGAAAAAAGTAAACGACTGGCTGATATAGTAAAGATGGGAGGAGTATCCTTCTCAATGAAAGAAATCTCTATGTCAGGACTAAGATTTGGTGGTAAAAATATAAGTAAGGAACAATGAACTGGGATACTTGATGAAATAAAGGAGCTTTGTTGTTTTTGGAAACAAACAAGCTATCATTTAATAAAAAGGTTTATTCGATTAATTAATTTATACTGGGAAAGAATGTGGGTAATACAGATTTATTCACAACTTACTTTGTCTTTTCAGTCAGGCTTCACCGCTGTGCCCAAATCACATCAACCACATGTAAATCTTGCATTACCCACATCCAGAAATGCCACATAGTTTAATTATTAACTTGTGTTCTCTGAATCACCACAAATTCAGTTCCATAGCTCTTCTGAAAGAGTGCTGTGATGCTGTAATATGATAATTAAGCAGACATGCTTTTTTACTACTGACTCAGATAAAAAATGTTTATCAGCTTTATCATACTTTTCTATGTTGCAACACACTCTAAGGCATAGGCATTCAGTATACTGATAATCTGTATCAGCTGTGGAGATGTTACTTTGGAAAAGGAGCACAGTAACTAAAACACTGTTTGGCCTTATTTCTTACTTACTTTTATTTGCATTTACCATTAAAGGAATCCTCCGAAGGACATCATGTTTTGTCTATTCTCAAAAAAAAAAATGCTTGTCACTTTATATGGAATGTTACCAATAATGCAATTTTTGCAAGTGTAATCTCTGTCAAAAGCAGTTTCATTTAACACATATTGGTGCCGTGCATTTAAAACTTCACCTTTCATGATATTCTATCCTGGAAACATAATAGTGGCAGAAGTTGGTTTGTTTTATGTGCTGCACATAGAACATACATAAAGTTCTAAGTTAAGGCACATTACAGAAAAGCATGTTGGTCAACACTCTAAAACACAACTTATATGTTGTTATCTATTTTCTTATATAATTTGGCTCTTTCTGGTACAATTTAGAGCCTGTGTTTTTGTCCTTTACTAATAAAGAAATATCTCTTAGTAACACTTTACTATTCCTTCACATTTACTAATGTTTTTTCTTCTAACAAATATCACCATATTCAGCTATACATATCATTTTCCTCACTTTTATGTTAAACTGCATGCATAATGCAGCTTTTTATTTACCAGCAAATTTATAATATGTAAATTGTACGTGCAACTTTGACATTGTAATTGTACTTGGTAGTAGGGCTTTCCTTATCAATCCCATTCATCACTACAAATGAATTCTGCCCTGTAGGATTAACACAATTGACAAAGTGTATTAATTAAACATAAAAGAAATACATTCTCTATTTTATGCCACAGATGTAATGCTGACATAAGGCTACCCTTCAGTTATTCAGTGTGAAATTGCTCCAGCATCAGTAGCGTGAACAAAAAAAAAAAAAAAAAAAAAGATGAAAGGTGTAATGCTGAATGCTCTTTTTTCCACATGAAACCATTGCTGATGTAATTTCTAAGTGTGTGCCAGGAATGATTCACTTGTTTTGGGAGATTTCTCCCTTGTTAAGGTTGGTGTGACTGTGGACTTGGTATTTCAGGCATTTTCTTCATCCTTTCGGCTGTTCAGGAAATCTGCATTTCATCGTAGTACTGTTGATGTAACAAATGAACATAATATCTGTTTAAGGACACCAAATGCTCTTAGTTCCACAACAGTGGCTAGTCCTTGCAGTTCATGCTATAGTCTTACCTTTCTCATGAGGATTTACTATTAATAAATGGCCACTGCTTGAGCATCTACCTTAACTGTGCATACTACAATTAATAAATAATATCATAGCATTAATAGTTATAAATAATATACAACTGTATTGCCTCTAGTTTGTTACTGTATTTTGTATAACTCTGCATTCTTTACTATATGCATAATTTTCTAATTGTGCTTGTCCAGGTCACAGTTGAAAAGGGTCTGTCGACCACTCCACTTATCCAGTTATCAGACTGAAATAAATAAATGGCTGTTATAACCTCTCTGTGTTTATTCCGCACCCCTTCTTCATGAGTGAAAGTAATTTGGAAGCATGGACAACCTTTCCTGGATAATAAAGAAAATCATGAATTCCCATAAATATGAATGGTGTGTGTTCGAAGAGGATCAAAGCATGTATTCCAACTGATATTGCAGAGCAGGCTGAGTGAAACTGTATTGCATCTCCGGGCTTTGAGTTGCAAAAATATCTGGACCTGCTACATATTCCTCAAAATTTGCTTTTGGGGAATGAAGCATCTGTGTGTATCTTCCCTTTCCTTTAAAAATGGAGCTGAAACTCGAATTTTGATGTGATTTGTTCAGTGATGATGGCTGAGCCAGGTAAATTATGTAGACATGTAGCAGCTGTTAGTTAGCAATGTGTTAATTAACCATGTAGAAAAGTAGTGCTAGACATTATTAATTTGTTCTCCTAAACACTACTGTCACATTTTGGTGCTGTTGATACATTATAGTTAAGTGAATGCTATGCTGTTAAAAAATAATTGATTGAAATGTTTACCTTTACTTGCAATTTGTTTTCTTGGGAAAAATGGGCAGCAGTTAATTGTGTATAAAAGAAACATATTATTAGTCAATGCAGCAGATGGGTTTTGCAGAGAAGATGGCTTATGTTTGGTGAAGATATGGAAACGGTTATTGGAAGAAATGCCACTATAAGTATCTGAAATGTCATATTTACTATTGTTGCATAAAAAGAATAGAAGTTGAAAAATATTATATAGTAATGATTTAGTACAAATTCAGATGAATTCAGATTGCGCAGCCAAATACGAACATAATTTCTTATTAAACACAACTGGTTGTTCATTAAAGAAAGCAAAATTAAACTATATTTTCTTTGCAAAAAACTTGTCATCTAGTGATAAAATGAGTAATATATTTGGGTCTATATCATAAAATCAAAATGGCTAAACACCAAACGCCATTTCATCGACCAGTAAATAGTGCACTGCAAGTTACATGAATGGCCAGATCACAGATTTTTTTTTCCCTAGGAAAAAAAATTCAGTAGGCCAACCAGACATGAAACACCAGTTCAAACATTACAAAGTGGGAGGCTTTGCCCCCACACCCCCAATATGGGGGGGCCTGTGCCCCCACACACCCCCAACTAAATATACCAATGCCGAGATCACACTACAGTGGAGAAAAGGGCAAATTCGTGGCAACAGCCAGCAGATTTTTTTCCCTAGAAAAAAAGTCAGTGATCTGGCCATTTGCATAACTTGTAGTTCGCCATTTATTGGTAGATGAAATGGTGTTCTGTGTTTAGCTGTTTTGATTCCATGATATAGACCCATATATTTAAAGCTTGCATAACATGTTTAATTATCCAATTAAGAGGTGGTCCAGTGTGGTATGGTGATTCAGTGGCACAGAGATTAACAGACACCATACTATGATATCTCAGTTAAATAGTACACTACAGAAATTTTAGAAATTATAAGAACTCTAGTTCATTTTTTGCAGAAAATATTTCTGCCATCATTTCACACAACTGGGGAGGCAGTGGTATTACATCTGAAAATAAATTAAACCTTTTACTTCCTCTTAAAGGGAGAGCTTACATTCAAGACCTGATTGCTATCCTAACATGATTCAATATGCCAAAATGAAGCTAGCAGTTATTTTAACATCAGTATCGTAAAAAGTGTTTAACTACCAGCGTGAAGTCTGAGCTATTATCTCTGCTTCATAGATGCTCTGATTCACTTTGTCAAGACTTCCAAGTGAACTTAAACCAGTACAGTAAAGATAAAAAGCAAAGGTGAGGCAACAGGCCACCTGCTCGTTTTGACTTATAAAATGTCCTGAAAGGCTATACATTTCCCTTTAAAACACAGCCTGAGCTAATTTACCTGAAGATGAAAAAGACAATGAAAAAGCACACAATTTCTTTTGCGCATCCAAAGGAGGATATAATTCAGTAAGAACCGATGTATCCTTAAATTTGTCGAAGGCCTATAGGACACTAAGTCTTATTTTCAGCATTCTTGATAATGTGAAAACGTAATAATACTGTGCCATGTCTCTTCATCTTCCTGTACAAATTAAAATATGACCCTTTAAGCTGTTTTTTTTTAAAAACCTATCAAGATTCATGCCAGATGCTCTGCTATAACAGTGCACCAAGACAGCTTAGTGAGATAAAGAGGTCAATCTATTTAAAACTTCCTTAACTACTTTTTCAAACTGCACAAAATCTGACCAAATAAAATGTATTCATAAGAGTACACTGTAAGGTTGCAACTTTATCAAATGCACTGGGTAAGCACTATTGCCAAAAAGGAAACTGTAACCCATAGTTTGTTTCCTGTACAATCATTTTCATCTGATTAGCTTGAACATATAATTCCATCTTAAAATACATCTTTTGATTTGTATCAGTGGACTATGCAGTTGTTAGGGCAAATTATTTTGTTAAAGTGACAAAAACTTAGTACAATTCTGAGTTCTGAATTTAATAAATACACAATATGGTGTCATTATACCATTCTTTCAGTGTGCTTTCACATCAAATTCTTTAGTAATAAATATCTAATTAACTGAAAAGATGCATTTATCTTACTGTTTATTTATTTATTCATTTTTATTTATGTTTTGTTGCTTGAGCTACTCCCAAAAGTCAGTGGCCTCTATGCATATAATGAACAGGATAAAAGAAAAACAAGTGAATAATGAATAACACAGTTTAATTCTTTATGATCTGGTATTGTTATGGGCTTAATTGGGTTATTCTAATTGACCAAGAAATAAATATTTTAGGACAAATTTCTGGAGTAATAGTGGACATGTATGCTAAATGTTCTAGTGAGCTGCACTGGTTACAACACATAGTAAAACACTTACCAAGAGCAGGTATACAAATAATACAGGTAATACACGTACACCACCTCACACTCCTTCCTCAACACAGTATATGTAACTCTTTTTTTGTGCCAACCTGACAAGTACTGTGCACAAGTCCAGTGTCATCCTACCCATCACCCTATGCAGCTATATGTCAAACCTATATATCAACTGCATATTGTCTATGGTATCTCCCACCTATTGACCCTTATAAAATAAGTATATAAGCACTCACTGTCCAGGACTGCTTACCTTCTCAAGACAGTGCCCTTTACACATTGACATGCTTATTGTCCAGGCTGTATCCTCCCAGCCTCATCTAAAATAAAACATAAGAGCAATGCTGAAAGTATAGGGTATCCGTCTCCCACTTCTTTTCCCCTACTAACTGTTTGTATGCAGTAGAACTGAAGCTCTCTGGTACACAACAGTGCAACATTACACATCACAGTAATTCAACAATCTGTTTAAGCTGCTCTTTATGCTATCATTTTCATTAATCTGGGTCACTAGATGACTATATGCCTTGGTTAGTAGATCAGGACCTGCGTAATAGCAAAGTGTCACAGGAGTGGTCAGGTAGGGAAGAAGTGCAGAATGGATAAAATGATTCCCAATCCAGAAAGGTGCACACAGATTAATAACCAGACATCATTTTTACAAAGAGAAGTCTCTGACTTGCTGGAGCTACTTCCTATAACATAAACATTTGATAGACTACTGCATACAGGAAACCCGTGTCCAGTCATTACTTAATCACAAGTATTCAAGCATAGCACGGGATAGTGTCCGTTAGCTCATTCTGCTATGTTACTGAGAACTGCTTTATGCAATAAGGGATAATTCCCATATATCTTACTGTGCCATGCTAAGGGAATATCACTGAAATAACAACAGGTCAAAAAAATCAAAACACTGCTTCAGATCGTAATTCACTAAGACATAATACATAACTAATCTACGCTATACTATGTGGCAAAAATAAAGAAATATTATGAACCCAAGCTAGATTCCCTATTATTCCTCAGGTTGGATTAGGTATTACTGATCAAAGGAGTGTTCCTCCCCCAAACCAAACCAAATATGTCCTTTAAGTTGTGGCAAGTGTCTCCATGGCTAACTGCAATTATATCCAGATATTCTAATTATTTAATTTCATCCATCACCTCAACATGAACAGAAAAGCTTGTCCTTTCAGGTACGTGGTGTGTGTGTGTGTGTGTGTGTGTGTGTGTGTGTGTGTGTGTGTGTGTGTGTGTGTGTGTGTGTGTGTGAGTGTGTGTATAAAAATACTGCTTTATAACCCATTGAACATGATGATTATGATTGGAAATCATCTAAGAGGGTAAATTTGTTAATCAAAAACATGTATTAATGAATTACCATGTAATACACAGACCTCACCAATTATGCTCAAAATCGGTAAATGATACCCTCGTTATGCATATGACAAAGTTACTATTACTGACCCTTGCTCTGTAACACAGAAAGCATCTACCAGACAATTGCTGTAAGAAAAACATGGCAGCACTGTAAACTATAAAACACTTCATGCTTCCTCACATAAAAAACACAACTGTGGCACATTCAATTGGCTGCAACAGCTTTTAAACCAATTGATTAATCAGAGGTACAATTCACTTCTGGCTCCTGTCTGTGTGTCACAGCGTTCAAATCTATAAAACACTTCACAATCCTAAATATTTTTTTTCTGTGCAACTGGTATTACAAAGAGTTATGACTGATTTTCATCAAAACCAAAATAGTACATTTCTCAAAATGGATGTAAAAGATTCAGCTCTCAAACTTTGCTCTTTTGATGACTTTCTTAACATACATTTCTGAAGGGCATAATAAATTGGTTATTGGATCACAGGATCATAAGAATTACAAGGCAAGTAAATTATGAATGCATATGTGCCATTCTGATCCTCACCCTCACAATATACCTCCAAGTTCTAAAAGGGTAAAGCAAGTCAGGCCAGGGATGAATTTATCGGCATCCATACAATCATCAAGGGTGTATTTGAATGATGCTACAGTGTAACTCTGCTTAACACATGAGAGCAGTTTATTAAAAAAATAAGACAAGCATTTAGTAACAAGAAGTCTGCCCCTCCAGCATGTTTTGTGTAAATGTTGGTGGAAAATTAAATCTGTTCCTAGTATTTGTGGAGATGTAAGAGATCCAAGAGGGTTTGGTCCTTAAGGGAATATAATCCACAACACAGAACACAATGTAAGGCTCTTTAAGAGGCAAGAGTACATTTGTAGGACTTCAAATTTGTCTTGCTGGCCAACGGTCTTTAGACCAGTAATCTTTTTAGCCAAAAATCACTGGGAAATTTCTAATTGTATGTTTCTAACCAGGTACATACCAATGGGGAAGTTATGCTCAATAACTTATCTAATTAAATTTGAGTACAGAGGGGTGATAACATAATTTCAACTGGATGCCATACCTATAGATACCAGCTGTGATAAGTAGAAGGATTTCCCAACAACTGATACTACATAGTGGTCAAAAGGGAGAGTTGTTGACTAAGATGCCATCATTCCTGACTGCTGCATCAGTTTGGAGTGGGGTGTTGAGTATATTGTAGGTTAGATGTGTATTATTTTGACAAACGTGTCAATGCTACACTTTTTTGTGTTTAATTTTAGTCCTTTTTCAGTAGAACATTGATTTGTAAGGTTTAGTCTTTGCTGTAGAGCTAGTATATTAAAGGGTGAACTGGCAATAACATCCAGATTGCAGTAATCAACATCCTTCATTACCCATAGATCTAAGTTTGTTGTTAGGAGGTCAGAGAAATATATCTCAAACAGAAAGGATTTCATCACCAATCCCCAAGGAATACAGTTAGTCATGCCTTGCTTTTTAAGGTAGCATCTGCTGCATTAACTGAATGGGTCATATCTTTTAGCCAGTCTGCAATCCACCGTACCACATATATTATTATTATGAAAGATGGTATCAAAAATGTTGAACATATCCATATAGGCAGAGACCCAGTCAGATTCATCTATGTTATGTTCATATCTGATGTCACAAAGTTGCGTTACAATATCATTATTGTCGAGTTGTTTTCTTTTTTTTTTGTTTTTTTTTTGCCATCGCAGAGATGGCAGTGTAAAGGAAAGTTAATTGAGACTCAAACAGCTTTCAGAGCTGTAACAGTCCAATTGTAAATTAGACAATAGGCAGCCACACAAATCAAATGGAGGGTAGGCACTGAGGCACAGCTTCAGAAACACTAACAGCTTGAAATGTTGCAATGCACTGTCAGCTTCCACATGAAAGGATGGCAGTCACTCCAGAACTGCTTCAAGTGACAGCTTTAATAGTCATAAAGTACACTGGGTTGTCACACAAATGGTGCATGAGCTTAATGTATTACTAAACATTATGATCGTGTCTTACTGAGGTCAATTTTTTGATGCTATTTCTAGAACACATATTATAAAGAATTATGATTGGGTCACCAATAGTGGCTTGGTTATTATTTGTTCAAGAAATTGCTCTGGAGGCATCTATGTTGAGAACACATGATATTCAGTTATGATTGGAGATCAGATCATACTTCTTTGTAATGCATGAAGATTCTCCTGCTCCATATACTACTAGTTACTGAAAAAAATGTGAACTGGTGTGGCAGGTTTGAAAGCAGGAATGCTATTTGGGAATTGCTGTACATCTTTATGCATTCCCAATGTAAGAGAAAGCAGCTGGTTCTAAAATACACTTTTAGTGAGTGTAATATAGATATCAGACAGAAATTAAGTTTAAATTAACCCTTTCCATGTTTTTTCTGCTAATTATACTGAAATATTAGTTGAATAACAGCTTTTCAGTGCTGCTATAGCAGCAGACATGATATTAACAGCATAGGGGTGCTTCACAATAGTTAAACACCCTTCTAAGCATCGTTAATGTCAGGACGCGCACTGTAGTAATATTGAACAAGGATGTTATATAACTGATATTTTGAGAGCAATAACAGTGCTCAATGCACTACAAACTGGTCATAATCCCTTATATCTGCTGAATGTGTTTTAAGATACTTGTATCAAGTTGCAGCACACTTGACATCATTTTACCCATATTTCACTTACATTAAATACTTTATCTTAGAACAAACTCACGTCTTGCCTTTTTATTCTAAATCGGAATCATTACAAATAAAAACATTTCTCTTTTTTAGATCCAAAATCGTTGAACTCATTACATCTCCATATCAGGTAAACTGAAAATCTTTCATCCATTAACCACTTTTAAGAAAGTCAACATAAAAGCAAAATATAAGTGTACATACTATTCCAGCTGATAATTATACTTCATAGAATTAGTGCTATTTTTGAAAAAAAAACACTCTAGCTTACACATTTTCTGTGCTACTTTTGCCAATTATAAGAAAAGTAAGAGTGTTACTGTATAGATATTTTGTAGCTGTGTGATTTCTGATATGTATTTCAGTAACTTCAGAATGTTTCATCTCAGTCATAGGTTCATACGTTCATAAGTTGGTACTATGCTATCGGCCCTAGGGCCTATACAAGCCTAGCCATAACAATTCCCTGGCTATTTCTTCCCATAGTATTTACTTTCCTGGACCCCTGTCTAGCAGGGTAACTGACGTGATCCCCGGGGTGAATTTCCTATCTCCTATCCAATCATCAAGGTTCCATTTGAAGAGGGCCAAAGAGGCGTTCTGCTTGACATGCATGGGCACTCGATTCCAGGGTCTGGGGAGTCTCTGGGTCAGGAACCTGTCCCTCCAGCATGTTTTGTTCATTGTGATGACAAGGTTTAGATCCCTGGAGTGTGTATCTCTGAGGGATTGGGATTTCTTTAAGTGTAGCATGTCCAACAGCTCTGGGTTTGACATGGTCTTGTATGTTAAGCAGAGATCACCTCTGAGTAGACGATATATGACAGAGTATAGGTGGAGCTTTTTTAGATGGTCAGCATAAGGCATCTGCTTTAGGCCTGTGATTCTTTTAGTGAGGTATTTCTGCAGCCTTTCCAGTTGTTCAGATGTCTTGAGAGGTACATACCAAACGGGGCGTTGTATTCTATAATGGGTCTAATGAGGGATGAGTACAGTGTGACAATGACCTCCTTTTTTCTGGATGAAAAGCACTTAGTGATGAGGTTTGCCACATAGAAGGATTTCCTGACAGCTGTGGCGATGTGGTTATCAAAGGTGAGACCACTGTCCACCTGTGTCCCTAAGTCTCTTATCACACTTTCGGTGTTTAGTGTACTGGCACCTATGTGGTAATTCACTGGTACATGTTTTTTCCCAAAGGAAATAACTATACATTTCTTGGCATTGAGCTTGAGCCCGTGGCTCTGGCACCAAGCATCTGTTTCTGTAAGGCCCTTCTGTAGAATATCCACATCATTTGGGGATTCAATAATGGCTCCCAGTTTGCAGTCATCTGTAAACTTTGTTATCCAGAGTCCCTTAGTGCTGGCCTGTACTTCAGAGAAGTAGATGCCAAACAAGAGCAGTCCCAGGACTGAACCCTGAGGTACTCCACTTGCCACTTGTCTGGAGCTGGATTTTGAGTCAGCTACTTTTACAGTGTGGGTTCTTTCAGTAAGCCAGTTGGCAACCCATCGAGTGATGCAGGGATTAATGCCCAACTTAGTAAGTTTATCTATGTTTCCAGAGTGGGGGATGGTGTCAAAAGCCTGGCGAGGTCCAGATAGGCTGTGTGGACCACCTTACCCTTGTCCATGGCTCTGGAGACTGATTCAAAGAAGTCAATCAGGTTCAGGAGACAAGATCAGCCCTTCACAAACCCAAACTGCGTGGGGTCCAGTGTTTGAAGGTTGCCAATGTCTTAGTTTATAAGTTCCATGATAATACGTTCCATGGTCTTGTCTTTTTTTAGAGGAGAGAGTCTTGGTTCTATTGGGGATGGCACAATTCATGCACAAGTGGATGTGCTCATATTGTGCCTTAGTGTAGGATCCAGCAGTCTAACTTTCAGTTCCCGTCTGCATGAGTGTCATGAAGTTCGTCACTTCTGACTTGAGTAGCATGAAGTTGGCTTTGGAGAGGTTTTTTTATGGAGGTTTCCTTACTGGGGGGTGGGGGTGGGATGTGGATGTCAAGGGTGATTAGGTTATGGTCAGACCTGACCAATGAGGGGATGACCATAGATGTGGAGCATCGATTTCCCATGTTGGTAATGACCAGGTCTAGGATATTGGAGCCCCTGGTGGGACTAAGGATTAGTTGATCCAGAGCATTGGAATTTATGAATTTCAAGAACCGTTGGGTAAAGGTATTGGTACATGACTAGCTTTTCCAGTTAATGGCAGGGTAGTTGAAATCACCCAGTATTAGGGTGTTTGCTTGTATCTTAATATTTTCCAGTATGTTTGGAAAGGTGTAGTGAGAATCTTGAGGCATGGTGGGGGATCTCTAGCAAGCTACAATTTGGATTGCAGTCTTGCCTGGTGTTAGTTGAACCTGGAGAATTTCAGATGCATTGTGTTGGGCAACTAGCCTGGTGTTGTGAATATCCTTGGTGAATATGGACACTCTTCTACCATTAGTGCTTCGGTCCTGGTTTGGTGGCCGAAAAGTGTGGTAAGAGTTGTAGCCTGGTATTGCAGGGGTGCTCTCTGGAGCCTTGAACCAGGTCACATTTACTGCACAGATATCAATGTTCTCCATTTTTAAGAGTGCCTCGAGAGAGTGCATTTTGAGGTTTAGACTTCTAGCACTGAGTAGCATTGCCTTCAGATTTTGCATGCTTGTACCTGTTACAGTGGTGGTTTTGTCCTTTGGACTTTGCCTAAAAAAGGCACTGTAGGGATGGCAAGATCCTTAGCCAGTAACCTGAATACCAGGGGCGACAGGTGCAGACCATCTCTGGCAAAGCATCGTGGTCTGTCGTTCATGTCATCCCAGGCAGACAGATACTGGATCTCCTTTGAATGGCACCAGAAGCTTATCCAATTATTGAAGTCAATCATTTTGCCCTTATATTGTGGTATCATTCTGGGCAAAGGCAGGATGCTACTCAGGGCTAGGGTCATACCTGCCTGGGTCACATGATCCAAGAGCTCTTCCATGTCTCTTTTCATGTAGTCCAGGGAGGTATGTCTCAAGTCATTCACTCCAACATGGACAATGACAGAGTCATATTTGTACTTGTTGTGGAGTGACTTGAGTGTATGCATTATGTGGTGGATCCTGGCACCTGACAGGCAACTGACTGTAATTTTCTCCTTGTTCAGCCTGGTGAGTGGGACATCAGTGTACCTGACTATAGAGTCACCTATGACTAAAGTGTTGGGCACATTGTCTTGCCTTTTGGGCTGTTGTTGGCTGGCACACTGGTGTTGTGAACTATGTGACACTTTGGTTGTGATTGGTGTTTGTTTGCATTTCAATTTTGGAGGTCCTTGTTGCTTAGGCAGGTTACTGTTAAGGGCCTCCACATATGTGGGTTTAGTGTTGCTATATGTGGGTGTTGGTGGTGTGGGTGTTGGTGGTGTGGTGTTAGAAGGGCTATGTGTTGCTTGAGGTGTAGTGTGGGTGTTAACCTTCTCCTCTTGACTGTCTAGCACAATCTTGGGTGGAGAGAGCTTTGCTTCCAGTTTGGCTATGTAAGTGCATCTCTAGCAGGTTGTAGTGCTGGGTGATAGGAGGAGAGGATTGTCTGTGTACATGAGGCAATTGCTGCATTGCCCCAGTATGCTCAGATTCACCAGGTGGACAGGAGAAATCACTGGATGCTGACCCTTGGACATGCCTGGTTTGGTGTTTTGTTTAAGTACAAGAGTTGTTTTCCCTTACCTTAGCAAGGTACTTTGCAATTATAGGCTGTCTAGTGCCTACGATTAATTTCTCCTTATTAACAAGGAGAGTTGAGTGTTTGTATCAGTTTAAGACCTCCTAGTGCTTTCCAGCAGGTTTTAAAGCAAGTGCTAGTCACAGGGATGCTTAAAGGTAAGATGAAAAAAATGATTTATCCTAAACACTGCAGTGTGCACTAGAGGAGTTAGATGTGAAAGTAGGTAACTTAAGTTTTATCTGTCTAAAAAGTTGAGTTTTAGTGGACAGTCACTATTTTTAAAACAGCAAGATAGATTGAAAGGGGGTGGTCACTTTTGTATTCTGGTACTATGGAATACAATAGGATGGACAGTAAATTTAAATAGTTGAAGGGGATTGATTTCACAAAATGATAATTTTGTGCTTACTCACACAAGCCAGTAAAAACAGAGAGTCATGATAGAAAATGGGATAGATCACTACACTGCTGAGGGAAGGAAAGAAGATGTTTAGTTTAGGGAAATAAGTTTGGTGGTGAAATGTGTTTTAAAATCTGTTTATGTCCTCAGATATCTAATGTTGGATGTAGCGGACTTCAAAATCTTATAAGATTTTGGTAAGTTCAAACTACAACCACAAAAGAAGAGGTGTCCTAATTTTACACAGAAAATCAATGAAAATTCCAGAAATAATTGACTTATATTCAAGCAATGATGGTATGCTTGCTTTAGTCATACTAAAACTAGATAAAAAAATGTACACTTTTGGAAACACCTACTAGATACTGGGTATTGGGAATAAAACGGTGAAAAAATATTTGGACACCATAACATTAAAGTCTAAACATGAGTTACTATTGGCAGGTGATTTTAATTTTATCTTGTCCTCCACTGATACCACAAGCTCTAAGCCCTTCAAGATGTCCCTTGTTGCCAATCACTTGAACAAGTACATAAAAGACAGAAACCAAATTGACATTGGTGGTATAAAAATATTATCCTCCCTGAAGTATTCTCACTACTCTTACAGATTTGGCACACAGACCAACATAGACAAAATATTTTAATACCTCACAAAACTTCCAAACAAACAAATAAAACAGCCGTAAAAAGGCAAAATAATGAAATTGAATGGCTAAAAACACAAATTGACTTTATTACTCAAAAATCCAACTGGTAAGTGTTTTCATTCCCTTCATGGAACTTCTTCAGATCAAGTTGTATAATGAACACAATTATTTAAATACTTAATAACAATAACATGTGACCCAAAGCACTTAATGCCTTAGCCCTTTCCTTCTAAGAACAACTTTAAAGTTTTCCCCTATCATTTAAACCAGGGTATACACATGCATTTAGCCTGATTTGCCAGCAATATTCTTTCCAGTTCAGTTCATCTTCTTCCTCAAACCTATGATCAAAGCCATTAACTTCATCAATTATTACAAATTTGAAGCATGCCTTATTTTTTCTAATAAATGTTCTCAGCACTTACTAGCTGGATTTTTGAGTAATAAAGTTAATTTGTGTTTTCAGTCGTTCATTTTTTATTATTTTTTGTTATTTTTTATTATAGACAAAATCTTTGTAACCAGATCTTTACTGGACAAAACTGATAATATAATGCTGACATCATGCCCTATGTCTGACCACAATGCTATCACCTTCAATGTAACACTTAATACTGACCTCTTAAACTTCTCCCAAAGACTACCTGCTTATCTAGTAACAGTACAGGGATTTAAAGAATGGTTTCTAGATGAAATAAAGCTTTACCTAGATGCCAATAATAATGGAGATGTTTCAGATGTTATCCTATGGGACAATTTAGAGGTAGTCTTACGTGGTAAAGTCAAAAGTTGGTAGATAAATAAAAGGAAAGAATGGGATAAAAAACTGGTAAACATACAAAAAGAAATTGAACTAAAACTAAAATGTACATCAAATGACAAATGTGCATTAGTTGACATATGTAAACTGAGCAAGCAATATCAGGAATTCATGTAGCATAATGTGTCAATAAATCTGGAAAAAAATCAGATTACAATCTTACTCAATTAATCCCAAGATTATGCACAGGATTGTGATTAGATCTAAATATTTAAATGAGATAAATAATATGCACTAGAAATAATCAAGACTATCAAAGTTACAGATCTAAAACATATCTTATGTTTTAAAAGCCATTACAAGAATATTAATAATGATAACTCATCTACAAGTGATAACAAAAGTATAGACAACTTCCTTGCTAATAATATTCAAAAGTAGCTATCCAAACACATTATTAATAACTTAGATAAACCCCTTTCCTTTAAAGAATTAATGGAACAAATAAAAATTCTTAAGACAAAAAAGGCACCAGGGTTGGATGGTCTAATTCCAGAATTTTACAAACTCTTGCCTGATATCTTGAAAATCTTACTCTGCATTCCAAGAAGTTAAAACCACAGCAAACATCCACCCCCTCATGGAAATATTCTATCATCTCTCCCATATTAAAACCAAATAAAGAGCCCAACCTTTGCACATCATACAGGCCAATCTCTTTGCTTAACACTGACTGCAAGATATGCATGTCTATCTTAGCAGACAGATTAAATAATATTCTTTCAATATTAATTCATGAAGACCAAATCATGTTTATCAAAAAGCAGAAAGGTACAAGACAACATAATTAGATTACTGTCCTTAATAGACTTGTCAAACAAGAAAAAAATTAGCTTTCTCTTTTAAGCCTTGATATAGATAAAGCTTTCAACTCTTGGTCATATCTGTTTAAAATTCTGCAAAAAATACAATTTCTCCCCAAACTTTATAGGATTAATTAAAAAAACTATATGAAAAGTCCACAGCCTATATACAGATTGGATCTTATCTATCTAGCCCATTCAAAATATTAAGAGGTACTAAACAGGGGTGCCCCCATTCCCCATTACTCTTTGTCCTGGCTATTGAGCCCCTTGCAACTTATGTTAAAATAATAACAGCATTAAAAGATATAAAGTAACAGACAAATTACCCCCAAGATACAACTGTTTGCTGATGACATACTAATAACGTCTAATGATATTGAAAATTCAGTAGATCACCTATTACATAATCTAGACTTTTTTGCTAACATATCTTGTCTAAAATTCAATCACAATAAAACTAAGGCACTTCTAGTGAATAAAATGCTACTATGAAACTTAGATCAAAAAGAGACATAAACTGGGAGGGCACACATATTAAATATCTAGATATCATTAATGAATCTAATTATAACAAAAATCACTCACATCTAATTACCAACAACTTATAAACTCAATTATTAATCTAATAGACAGTTGGAATAGACTCTTCTTCACATTTGAAGACAGACTAACTTTAATCAAAATAATGCTATTACCTAAAATCGTATTCATTGCCCAAGCTCTAATAATTCCCCCACCTGTCAAAATTAAACAGAAAATGAATAGCTTATTACTCAACTTCTTTGGTATTCCAAAAAGCCAAGAATTTATATTTTCTGGCACACCACAAGCTGGGATGAAGGAGGTACAGGGTTTCCAATTATTAATTTTTCTTTAAAATCCACATTTATTAACATATTATTGCTTTGGAATAATACTTCTATTATATCTTATTGGAAATCAATACATGAAACCGTACTTCTTCTCAATTTTTTTATTTTCAATTAAAATAACATTTCCATAATATTTTTAAATATCATTTTAAACAACTATATACAATATTTACAATAGCCTGACCTTCAGTTATATAGACTGTATGTTATTAAATATAGAATTAACAGATCAGTTATCAGAGATACAATATTGATTATTGCAGAGTGTGCAACAAAGATATAACTTTCTTCCAAGGATTATTTACCAATGGCCTGGGATAGATTCATAGTTCTTTGATTTGTATTTCAATAAATGCAGTTGTCTTCAGTAAAGTACAGAATTCTTCCACGGTCGGGGGTGTATTTGAATTCCAACTTATGGTGACGCATTTCCTAGATATAGCAAGTGTTGTCCATAACAAATACATATTTGTCTTATTCAGGTAGAGACCTTCATTTACATTTAGTATTATCAATACTTTAGTTAAGGTAAAGGATTCATTAAATAAAGCTTGTAAAAAATGATTGATTCCATTCCAATATGATTTAATTTTATTACATTCATAAAAAATATGAATCCAGTCTGCTTTATGTCACTTTTCACACCTCCAGAAAAAAACATTTGTAGTAGTACTGATCTTTTTAATTCTATCTGGTGTTAAAAATGCTCTATGTAAGTATTTCCAGTTAAATATTTTCCAGTACTGTGTGTTAGAGGTGTAATTAACTGATAGTAAGATGTTACGTTTAATTTCTTCTGTTAACTGCAGTGACTGAACTTTTGTTAAGAACTGCCAGTATGATGGTTTGGGAATTGTTTTATACATTATTAACTCTTTATATAGATTTGAAATGGAATTTTTCTTTTCAGAACTATTATATATAAATTCATACAGAAAAGTTATTAGATTTGGAATATCTTTAAATGAGGAATTATTAATTAATCTGCATAAATCTTGGGTGTACATTATAATGCTTTGTAAGGTTAACCAGTCCTGTGTTAGAATATTGTAAGCAGTTTTTATCATATGTATATCTAAAACATTTAATTTATTTACACATTGAAACCAGTATAAGAATACATTTTGTTCCCAGGAGGTTATTGTTTCCCCTATATATTTTGTTAGGAAAGTTCTTAGTGATGGTAAATGGGGTTAAAAGGTCAAACCAAAGTTTTAGATCTATTTTTTCTTTGATAAGTTTCCTAAAGGAATTGATGTAATGATTAATCAGTGTTGTTTTAGAAGGTTTTGTTATATTATATTGTAGTATAGTATGTACCAGGGTTTGTTTGATTTGTCTACTATTAAATTTTTTTAACAGATTAAATTCATTTGTTAATATAGCCGTTGTTAATTCTTTCCATTTGGCAAAATAATTTGGGTTTATCCAGTCTACTGTAGTTTTAAGCACAGATGCTTTTATATATGTTTCTATTTCTGGGAAGTTCAATCCTCCTTGGTTCCAGGGTCTAATGTGATGAGTTAGAGCTACTTTATTCTTTTTGGGATACCATAAAACTTTTATTAAACATGAGTTTATTTCTTTAAGAATGCATCTTTCAGAAATTAACTGTATTGCTAATGCTACATATAGTATTTTTGGCAATAAGACCATTTTTATTAATAGCAATATGTCTTCAAAAGTTAATATAATTTTGTTCCACTTTTCTATATACATTTTTATTGTTTCAATAATGTCTTTATAACTTATTAATATTGTTTCATTTATATTTTTGCATAACACTATTCGTAAATAATTTAGTGTTAAGTTCTTGTTTTCCTATGATGGATTTATCTGTAACTTGTAGTTCTTTTTTCTTATTTAAAAATAGAAATTTTGATTTTGATCTATTAAAGTGCAGACCTGAAATTTTATAAAATTTCTCCATTACTTCTTCTAGCTCTCCTAATGACTCTCTGGAATTTTATAGGGTTAATAAAATATCATCAGCAAAAAGCATTATTTTAGATGTGTACTGGTCATAGACTTCTATTCCTTTTATTCTTGGATTATTGCATATTATTTCTGCAAGTATTTATATAGACAAACAAATAAAATAGGAGAAATGGTGCATCCTTGTTTAGTACCTTTCATTTTATGGATAGATTCTGAGGTGAAAGGACCTAATTTAATGTATGCTAAGTTATTAATATATATGTTTTTTAGTAATAAGACGAAGGGAGGAGGAAATTCAAATAATGCTAAAGTTTTAAATAGATATTCCCAGTTGAGGGAATCAAAGGCTTTTTCTATGTCTAATCTGATTACAAGTGTTTCTCTATCTTCTTTATTCACATAATCTATAAGAGTAAGTATCCTTTTAATATTATCATGTGTGCGCCTGTTATATAAAAATCCAGTTTGATAATTATTGATTGTCTTTGAAAGTGGGATTTTCATTCTGTTAGCTAGGATTGACATGAATATTTTGTAATCATTATTCAGTAATGATATAGGTCTGTATGAGGTGCAAAGGTTTGATGGTTTATTATCATTTAGAATTGGTGTTATGAGAGAGTATTTCCATGAGGGTGGTATTTTTGCTTCTGACTGGACTTCTAGCAAAGTTTTATGAAAAAGGGAGATTACTGTTGAAGGGAAGAGTTTGTAAATTTCTGTAATTATACCATCTATCCCTGGAGCTTTGTTAGATTTACTTTCTTTTTGGGAATTTTTTTTATATTGATAAGGTTTGTTTCTAAGTTTATTTGGTTGGTATCTAAATCTTCTTTTTTGAAGTGTTCCATATAATGGAAATGAAATGCTTCAAGGATGTCTTCTATATCTGATACTTTTTTTCCCCTTTCTTTTCATGATATATACTACTAATGTTATTTGCTTTAGATTGTATTTTAATTCTTGTAGATAAGTTATGTAGATATCTGGGAGAGGCGGCTGAGTTTATTTTTAATTTTTCCAAGGCTAGACAAGTTTTGTGTGTTAGAATTTCATAACATTTTTTTTTATTTAATCCCTCTATTTCTTTTTTGACTTCTGGACAATTCTGATTTTTTTTAGATTTTGTTGTCAAGAGTCGGGTTTCCTAGTCTAAGGATTCAGATTCCCACTTTCTAACTTTTTTTTGTACCAGCTAAGGGTATTACCAAATAAATACACTTTTAATGACTACCAAATCATGACTGTACTGATTTCTGCTGCATTATTCATTTCAAGAAATAATTGTAGTTCTGACAGCATCCAGGGTCTGAATTTTTTAATTTTGTGATATATGATGGAATTCTAGTTGAGAGGATTAAAGGTTTAAATGATATTTGGAGCTTTATTATCAGAGAGTCATGATCTGAGAAGGGGCATGGAACTATTGAGAAGGTGAGTATTTTTGTTTGTAAATCTTGAACTACGAATAATTTGTCTATTCTGGTTTGTGTTCCAAATCAATGGTCTTTATGGGAAAATAATAAGGATTTATCATCTTTTACTTTAAAAGTGTCTATTAAATGAAATGAATCAATCCAGTTTTTTAAGGATTTTGAAATAGTTGCTATGCAAAAAGACTTCTTGGTGGTTTCATAAGCTTCTAAGGTACAATTAAAGTCTCCTCCCAGTATAAGATTTCCTTTATAATTGTTGGAAATAAAATATAGGTGTTTTTTTAACCATTCCTGCATGAATTCCTGGGAACCAATATATATATAAGATAAGGTCCATATTCTGTTATTAAACTTCATTATAACAAATGCTAGTAGGCCTTCTTTGTCTTCATATTTATAAATAACTTTTGGATGATTATGATTTTCTTCCAGCAAATTGATACTCCTTTTATCTTTGTTCTATAGGAGGATTGAGCTAAGACTGTATAGTCCTTAGGGTTCCAAATAAAGCTATCATTAGTCTTAAAATGCATTTCCTTAGATTTAAATATTTTAGTAAGTTTGATCTTTTATTTGCATTATTTAAGCCATTAGTATTTAATGATAAGAATGTTAATTCCATTTCAAGTTATAGATGGAAGAAACTTTTTGCTTCTTTTTTTTTTATTTGTTTTGATTATAGTAGTTATACCATATTATCTGATAATATTGGATGTTATTTTTATGTGTGCAAATTTGGGAGTGTAATTTAATGTTCGTTCTTCTTTAAATATAGGTAGGGCAGAATTCTGGTCAGGCTTTAAAAAAGTACTTCTATAAAACTTTCTTAACTTAACTTAACTTCTTAAGTTCTTAACTTCTTGTTCAATATGGTTTTAGTACTGTATTTATTTTTAATTTATATTTAGTAGGTATTGTGACATGAGTTGTTTAATATGTTGTAATTTATTGATTTAATGTATTGTTACTACGACTGATTGCAGAGCGTGGATATATTTTGTATGACAGGTGGTTTAAAGCGGTTGTTTCTCTTTAAAAGTGCATTATTGTTGTTTTTATTGATTTATTGTTTAATAGAGTGATTAATTGTTTTAGCATTTAAAGCTTTTGGGTAAGGCAGTTTATTCATCTGAAGAAGTTTGTACATTGTGTCAAACGAAAAGCGCTTTATTGCATTAAAGGATTTGGTATTTTTTGTCTGTGTGCCGTTTGCTTGCTACAGTTCCTTCTTTTGTGTCTATCAGTATGTCATTTTGCCTTGGGTTGAGTTTGAGTTTGGATTTATGGCATCTGGAACAGAACCTAGCTCTAGCGGCACTTCATTTGGTAACACACCTGAAGTTTTTAAAAACACTGTTAGCGTTTGTGATACTCCACCAAGTAAGGAGTCTGAGTTATTGAACAATAACGTGTTCGACGCTCTAATGTTGCGAATGGATTCGCTTTTTGAGGTTGGATAAATTAGACTGCCTTCAATGTGCTAGTAATGCATCGTTACCACCTGTTTTACCTTTACCTAAGGACTCCATCATTACTTCCGGCAATCGAGAAGCCAGGTCTACGATTCTTCATATGACAGGTCTATCAAGCATAAAATGTGGGCAGAGGAGTATTCTGGCCAACTGTACAACCAATTTTCAGGAAGCACCAACTTCTTTGGTCAGTCAAGATTGTGTGGCCGGTTTACAAGGCAACAATAAGTTTCCTGTTATTTCAAACAATATTATTACAGCTACACCTACCGCAGTTCCCTCTATTTCAACGGCAGCTGCAGTATCGGCAGTTGAAGTGGTGAACAATTCTTGTTTGTTTCCTGACATTAACAACTGGATGGCCAATAATTTTTCATTTTCAACAGTCTCTTATGGTTCAGTTCAACAGAATTTCGATAACAAAAGTGAGTACGTTGATATTACTTACAACCTTAAAACACTGGACAATTTACTGGTTAAATTAAACTAGACCAAGCTTGAAATTTCTTACTTTCAGGAGTGCCTCACAAGTAAAATTCTTCCAAAGGGCTTGAGGCACTATCAATATCCTACAGGGTTGGTCGCTAATTCAATTTTCCATAAGGATTTACTTGCCTTGTTCGACCGACAGGGTTTTGAATTATTAGAATTAATGATCAAGCATTATTCCCTGTTGGTCGAGTCTCTAAGTAAACAATTATCAGAATTGGATGAGGTGATTAGACTTGACAAAGAGTTTTTTCATTATAAATATGAGTATAGTAGAATTTTCTCAAGTATAGACCAATATCTTGACAAACTTAAAAATAATAAAATCAAGAAACTCGACAGGGGTGTCAAGGCTTATAATGGTGGGGTTGCTTACCCCACCCCATCTCCAGCTCAGGTATGGCAAGATTCATCCAGACCAAGTCAATCTTCCAACGACAATAGAGTTATATTTTCCAACACTAGTTCTAACTATGACAACAATCAGTCTTAACAAAACACTACTTCTGCTGCCAATACTGCCATTATTGAAGATGGGATGCAAGCAGATCTTAGAAGGAGTGAAAGATTGCAGAACAACAATAGGTCAGGACACTATAATTTGAGGTCCAATGACGCCAACAATTTTTTAGGAGCAAGACCGAAACAAACAACAGGAAAATTTCATCAGAAGTCCAAACAGAATTTGAAACAATTCAGGACTTAAATATATCTAACATTTGCTGTACATCGTTTCAAGTTAATAATGAACTTTCTTTTCCTGATGTTGATTCTGTTTTTCCCCACTCTGAATTTGACCTGTCCTTATGTGTGAATGATTTTTTGGATGTTCCTACTTATGAGGCCTCATATGATGAGCCTAACCATCAGGTTGTCAATTCACCTGTTATATTAACTAATGCTGCTGGGGATTTTAAAGTTTATAATTTCTCTTCAGTTGTTATTACACCAGAACAGGTTGAGTTATTTTCCAAGGGTTACACTTATATTCCCGCCCAAAGGCTGGATTTGGTTAGGACCATTACAGATATTAAATTATTTACTAGAAAACTGAACTTTAATGATGGGTGGCAACAATATTGTCAACAGTAAACAATTTAGAATTTCTAGTGTTTATAACCCTCCCTTATATCCATTACTGCAGGTTTTTGAACTTATGTGTGAGTTAGACATCCATCAGAAATTTCAGGCTGGACATCATTTTTCCACCTTTGATACAAATACTAAAGCTGAGAAGGAATGTATCGATTTTATCAAATTGCACGACATATGCATTTGTAAACCAGACAAGGGAGGGGGGCTGATTGTGTTTGATGGTGCTGACTACAGTGAACAGATGTTACACCTATTGGACAGTCTTTCTTATTCACTTAGTTTGAGATCTGAAATCAATAGTGCTTATAATATCATTAAGAACACTATTGATGAAATGTATATAGAGGGAAGGATTGATCAGAATATGTTTAATTACATGTCCATAGTGTACCCCGATTTCCCTGTTTGTTCAGCATACCTAAGATACACAAAGATGTGATCAACCTCCTTATGTGTCCCCTTGTTGACTGTAGGGGTTCCCCTACATACCCATGTGCTAAGGTGGTTGACGCTGTCTTATAGAAATATTTGGTTAAAGTTAACCAAATCTGTGAAGACTCTTGGACATTCCTTGTTAAAATCAATAGCTTAGATTTTGATGCTAGATTTAATTTTTTCACCATAGATGTCAAAGATTTGTATACGTGCATTCCACATGATATTGCTTTAGAATGGGTCGGTCAACTTTTAAAGTTATATGGTGGCACAAGAAATGAGTTGGAACTTGTCAATGAATTATTGGACCCGATACTTGATAATAACTATTTCATCTTTGGTGACAAGTTTTATTTACAGAAAATTGGGGTTGCAATGGGCTCCCCGTGTGGGGCCAGTGTTGCCAATTCGGTCATGGCCTATTGGAAGCACCTTTTTGTTTTCAATAATTGTGACTTTAAGGATAGAATGATTTTTTACACCCATTACCTTGACGATATTTTTATATTGTTGGATGGTGACAGTACGACCAGTGATATGGTGGTCAATCATATTAATAAGTCTACGCAGTTTTTGATGTTTACATCTACATTTAACACTGAGGCTATAGCATATCTTGATGTTTTGTTAACCAAAGATTATTCCATCCAAGAATTTACAGCCAATATTCATAGGAAGAGTACATATTCCAACTCGCTTCTACAGTTGTCACCCTTACCATCAGTAGCGGGCTGTTGTAAAGGGCCAGTTGGTTGGGGTAGCGTGCATTATTACTCTTGACAATGACTTTCATGCTGAATGCTCTCTTTTAAGGAGTATGTTTTTACATCATGGTTACCCAGACCATATGGCTGATGATATCACTGAGGAGGTTTCAAGTAAACGTGCGAGACATTTTTAGAAACTGATTCTAGATAGTGTCTACACACAACACCAACATGATGAGAACATTGTTCCCCGTCAGCAAATGATTCTAATACACTTCTTGAGTCTAAGGTACAAGGGCCTATGTTTATTACAACTTATAGTATCAACAGTAAGGACTGTTTCCGTATTCTATGTAAAAACTGGGCACTTTTTAGGAG